>NC_069499.1:653123535-653286035 GCF_027579735.1 Bombina bombina
CGGAGCGGAAGATTAGGGGTTAATAATATAATGCAGGGGTCAGCGATAGCGGGGGCGGCAGATTAGGGGTTAATAAGTGTAAGGTTAGGGGTGTTTAGACTCGGGTACATGTTAGAGTGTTAGGTGCAGACGTAGGAAGTGTTTCCCCATAGGAAACAATGGGGCTGCGTTAGGAGCTGAACGCTGCTTTTTTGCAGGTGTTAGGTTTTTTTCAGCTCAAACAGCCCTATTGTTTCCTATGGGAGAATCGTGCACGAGCACGTTTTTGATGCTGGCCGCGTCCGTAAGCAACTCTGGTATCGAGAGTTGCATTTGCGGTAAAAATGCTCTACGCTCCTTTTTTGGAGCCTAACGCAGCATTTTTTGGAACTCTCGATACCAGAGTTAATTTTATGGTGCGGCCAGAAAAAAGCCTGCGGAGCGTTAACAGCCCATCTACCGCCAAACTCCAAATCTAGGCCTTAGAAAACAAAAAATGGATGCTATAGCATTTCTAAAATTGTATACTCTGTCATAAATATTTTAAACTACTTTCTTCTTCTGATCATTTATCCCTCTGTGGAATCAATATATTCTCTTGCTTTAGAAGGCTCAGAAAACACTATCTTGTTACCATTATCATTCACTATGATCTTGGCAGGATATATCAGACGGGCTTTAATTCCCTTATTTATCATTATTGTACATAAAGGGGACATAGCTTTCCTTTTTTGTACTGTCTCATTGCAAAAATCTTGAAACAGCAGGACCTTTTTATCATTAATAGTAAAAGTATCAAATTTTCTATATAATCTCAAAATTTCAATTTTGTCCTGGAACTTAAGTAACTTAAATATACAAAGCCTATTTCTTTCCATACCATTCTCAGAATATGTTTTTGGTCCTAATCTGTGTGCTCTTTCAATGGATAAGGGTAAGGCTTGTGGGGGAAACCCTAAGGCCTGAGGTAATGTTAAGGAGGTAAACTCAATTAGATTGTCATACTCTGGAGTCTCAGGGATACCTAATATGTTGCGCCTGGAGCGATCCTCTTGTTTCTCCAGACACACCTCCATGTTTTGGATTTTAGACTGCTGTTTAATTAACATATTTTCTTGTTTATTAATTAAGTCCTCCAGGTCAGAAATCCTGTCTTCTGCCTCCGCTATTCTAGTGGCAAATTGTTTCACTTCTAGGTTGAGAGTGTTAAGTTCTATTGATATACCATTTAACTCCTTTTTGATTATTTCAAACTGGGGGGAAAAAAAGGTTACTGAGCTGTGCTAATAAGATCTGATTATCATTAGCTATTGCAAGAGTTTCGCAGGAATCAGAGCTCATATCTGCCCCCTTATTTTTTTTTTCTCTAGATTTAGCAGGCATTTTTGAGGAGTCATGTGGCCTTGTGTTAAATATTTTTTCCATAGACAATTGGAAAAGAGTGCAAAAAAGTGCAAACAAGAAAATGCAATCAAAATGTGATCAGTCACCTGTGTATGCAGGTAAAATAAATAATACAAGCCGTGTGTAATAACAGTGTGTAGTGATGATGTATGGTGTATTAATGATGTGGATAAAGTGTTTTTTTTTTTCTAAATACTTATACAGTTGAATAAGTCCAGAGAGGACTTTCCATGTGATACGTGTTGAAGAGTATATCCCTAATTAGTTTTAGGGCAATTATTAATTTTTAAGAGTTAAAGTAAAAGTACTTTACAAAGAATAAATGGTGAAAAAGAATGCCTGTACTGTGTAGATCTCGACAAGGGGCTGCCAGACCAGAAATTAAATTCTATAGGTATATCACAAGAGCAGGAAAGACAAAGAAAATGATCTTAAATATGTTAAACTAATAAACATTTAAGTTCTCTTTCACATTGACTCAGTAAAGATCTTATACGAGTTCAGTAATACTTAACATATCATTATAATAAGCAATTGCAATGTCCCAATTTAAAACACAATAGACTTCAATCGTCCAGAGACCAACTGTATATGCCAGTCCACAAAGCCCCTTCAATTAGGACAAGTAAAGGGACAACTTCAACGGTTCCAGTAGTGCTCCTGAATCCCAAAGTCTCTTAGGGGAGAAAGTTTTTTTGTTTTTTTTTAGGGGTTAGCACGACTTGGAGGAAACACTGTAAGCTACTATTTCCCTTTTTTATTTCTTCCCCAAATTTACTTTTTAAGTACCCCTTTTCCTTTTAGCCTCTCTCTCCTTGCCCCTTAGTGTTGGGGATAAACTGGTTGATTTATTAAAGCAGAGTTATACCAGTATGTTTCCAGAAGAAAAAAAAAAGTCCCACTACATAAAATTACACATACCAGTGCATCAAGGGGATCACCTTGACCAGATGATAAATATCACTACAGTGCGATAACATTACCGTGTTCCTGGGTAGCTTCCATGGCCAAATTTCTTTCTCCCAAACCACACAAACCTCAATACTCCAGCAGCTCGATACAGCGTGCCAGCTGACACAGATGATAATCCAATGCGTTTGCGGCAGTAAATCGGCAGGGAAGGAGTGACACCACCGGATCCCTCCTCGACTGAGTCACTCCAACCACCCGGCTGCCTTGACAGTGCCGACAGTACCGGACCACTTCGCCCTACCCGGAGGGCGCCGGTCCTCTTTTCCCTCAGTGTCGGCCTGGCAATTCCTGAGAGGTAGGTGGCCATTGAAGGGAAGAACCGCTGGGTAAGAACCCGGTATCTCCTTTGGCGGTTTGTAGGTGATCTCCAAATCTGTTCCTTGTGCACGGGTAGTAGCGTATCTGCTCAGGGGTGCTTCCGCCGAGCCCTGCAGTATACTCCGCAGCGTGATGTTAGCCCACAAAGCCGGCGTAGGTAACGCCAAGGGCTATCTCATTCTAGGGCAGTGATCTCGTACGGCCCTCAATTGCCGCTGTTGTGAGAGCAGCGTGCAGCGAGAGCTCCTCCACCGGAAACACCATTGGATGAAGACTTTTTCGCATAAGTGCTATTATCACTTAAACTAGGACACTGCCCGAAAAATTGCCCTTTTCAGGTAGCATTTTTTATTAGGGTTTTCAGAAAACAGCAGAATCATTGATGACAGTAATTGCCAGCTTTAATAAAATCCAATAAAAAGCTCAAAGTATGAAATAAAAAGGTCAACCAGTTTTGGCAGACACAGCTGACTTTTTCAAAATTAGTTAAAATCATTATAAAAAGAGCTATAAACATGTATCAACCATCTTACATTTTATATGATAAATTAACCCCACCTACCTGATTCATGCATTGATACAAATAAGGGGTATATCCTACTATACAGCATGGAGGAATTGAGTAATCAGTCTGGAATAAAAAGCAGTTAAAAGAATAAAACAAAATTAAAATTGCCTTATTTGATGTCTAATTTAAATGTAGGCATTCCTCCTAGTTAAATACCGAGTGTAGATGCAGTTGTTCTCAAACAAGTAGTTTTAGGCTCCTAGTTCCCAATCAGGTAGTCAATTGGAAACAGTCACATATAGGTCATGTGAATAAAATAACCAATAAAAAAATAATACTACAATAAATCCCAAATATGTCTATGTCTAATCTGAGAATATGCTAATGCAGACATGATAATCGAAATTTACCTTTTTGCACATGATAAATAGCGCTCCACTTGTAATCTAGTCCTAAATGTCCGAACAATCCTTTTAGTTTTAGAATATTACTGGAAAAATATGTATACAAAAAAAATAAATAAGATCAAGTCAGACTTAGCAATACTAATGCCAGTTGCAGCAAAAGCATTTGATACTTTCACTTGGTATCATTTCCTCATATTCACCTAGATTACAAGTTGTGCGTTTGTGTTTTCACACTGAAAAAATAATAATTTCAGCGTTACAACAGCACCACAGCCATTACAAGTCTGGTCGGTATAGCTGTACCACAAACCTTTTAGCCTGTAACGCAACGTCAGTCCCGCACTCGTAAAAATTACGTTTTTTCATGGGACTTCCATAGCGCAGCCATTACGAGTTTTGCGGTGAGGCTAAAAAACCTGCGTTCCAGCCTATTCCGACAAGATCCGTTTCGCAATCTGAGACAAGTAATTATGAGTTTTACGCTACAAAACTGTTACATGACTAAACTGTCACAAAGTACACTAAACACCCATAAACTACCTATTAACCCCTAAACCGAGGCCCTACCACATCGCAAACACTATATTAAAGTTAATAACCCCTAATCTGCCGCTTCCAACATCATTGCCACAAATTAAATTTATTAACCCCTATTCCGCCGCTCCCCGACATCGTCGCCACTATAATAAAATTATTAACCCCTAAACCGCCACCCTTATTTAGATGTGGGTTTTATGTTAGGGTGTTAGGTTTAAACATATCTTTTCCCCCCCCCCATAAACATCAATGGGGCTCCGTTACGGAGCTTTTCATTCCGCGATCGCAGGTGTTTTTTGTCTGACCCGCTCTTCCCATTGATGTCTATGCACTTTTTATATTTACACTTTTTGAGTCACCAGCTCCTACTTAGCATGTGCAAGAATTCACAGAATATATGTATAAGCATTTGTGATTGGCTGATGGCTGTTACATGTTACAGGAGGAGTGGAAATAGACATAACTTTGAAATTTGTAATTAAAAATTAGACATAGGGCGGAGCAAGCTCTGGAGCTGAGCGGTTGTGTGCCAGTGTATCTCCGGCTACATATTATTGTTACTCACATATTTGATCGCTCAATCCAGCTTAATGTATAAAAATAGTGTCCGTAGAGACCTGTGGAACTGAACCAAGAAGCCCAGAAACTGAGAATCGCAAACAAGAAAAGATTTTCAAAATATTCTGCAACGGCCTATACTGAGCCTTCCGTGAAGTGGCCATTTCCCAGCTCAAGTAAAATCCTTGGTGCAGTGAAACAGACTAACGCTAATAAATTGCCAACGCTGTATAAAGAGCCAGTGAACGTACAGCTTGGAATATGGAAGTGACTAATGCCGATATGCACAAAATGTCGGAATTTGAGCAACAAATATTTCAGAGGTTTGATAGCCTTATGTTTAAATTAAGAGTCACGCATGTGGAGATGGTCATGTTAAACTCAGTGACACCCAATGAGCAGCAGAAAAGAGTTCAAATATATGCGCACAAGAGTGAAGATGACCCTGTCTATACATTGGGGAGCAGTTATGTGGAGTCTGCGTCTCTTATTTCTGTTCCCGTCATTGAAAATGAGGCCATCATCCGGCAGACAGCTAGAGTAGAAACTGCAGGGACTGATAGGGACATGGAAACTACCGAGGATCTCGACAACAAGAGGATGGTTCCCCTAACTCAAACAGGGTACGCAAGGTGTTTAGGTGGCTCCTGGGTCCCTTCTGAACAAGCAGGACTCACCTATCACCTAAGACTCTTTAGTGCGTTCTGAGTTAGATTGATGGCTTGGACACACGGGGGAGGGCGACTCCTCCACAGATCGCCTGCAACGGAACAGCTATCCAAGACCAGACTTCACCTACAAGCGTGGGAGACTCGCTTTTGGTGTGAAAATCTAACTCGAATGCAAACTGGTTAAGCAGACTACGCAAGTAGGATCCCTGAGCATCTGAGCAGTTCTACTGGGACTGTTAGAGACAGATATGATATGTTTATTATGCTCAGAGACACCCTCTCTGCTGGGGGTAAATAAAATATTATACACATGAAGACATAATGTTGGACACCCAGCTGAGGGTCGTCGCATGCTTAGATATACCTCCCACTGCATTGTATAGTTATTCATAGAGTTTATAACTTTGCTTAAAGTAAAATTCATGTTTGATGATAGTTTGTACCCATCAATATGTCTATGAACAAAACATCTCTAAAACTGTATGGACTTCTGCATCTATAGCCTTTCTATGTTTTCTACTGTTTGCAGGCTTAAATTGAATTATAGTAGTGGGGCACTAGCTCTAGCTTATGGTTGGGGAGGCTATTTTTTTTTTTCTATTTTTTTCTCTACTATGAACCCATGTGTCCTGATTTTGGGTAGCTCCCTATATGTTCCCTGGTTGTAACCTAATATTTCATTGTTTATATAGGTTTAAGACATTAGCTTTTGACTGAAACTTTTTATTATAGAACAGGATTATATGAATTCACACAAATTACACCTCCCCCGTGCCAGTCCCTTGCTGGTCAGAGGATAAGAGTTGCATCTGCTATATGCTAGATTACTCCTAACAGGGTGGTTCTATAGCCCCATTGCTATTTTATTCCTGTATCTGACCAAATGTGCAGGCATGGGGGTAGGTAGTGAGAGTAATCACATAATATGATATTTAACACCTGGAACATGGGGATGGCGGTTTAGAGGTTATAGGTTTATTTAGTAAACAGAAAGAAAATGATCCGGTAAGAGTCCCAAGATGCCATAAAACGTAATTCACAGGATTTGCAACGTGCATGGCCACAATGATATGTTAACAGAGATAGCTCTTGGCTATCAGTAAATGGCACATATCGTTGTGGCCATGCACGTTGCAAATCCTGTGAATTTCTTTCAACAGGGAAAGAGTTTTACTCTTGTGTCACAGGACAAACCTTTCTCACCAAGGGCTGTGTTATTTGTTCCACATCATATGTAATTTATTTGATCGAATGTACAGAACATAAATTACAATATGTTGGAATGACTAGTCGTGATGTCAGAACCCGCATAAGAGAACATTTGGGTTATATCACCAATGAAAAGAGATGTTCAGCTTTATCAAGACACTTTTTAGATGTTCACTATCAAAATACCAATACGTTTAGATGGAGAGCAATTGAACATGTGAAAAATCCTAGCAGAGGAGATGATAGAGATAGACTCCTCTCTAAACAAGAGATTTATTGGATATTTAAATTGGATACCCAAGTACCCAAAGGCTTCAACTCCGAATTTGATGTCATTAACTATTGGTAATGACATAGGGAAACATTTATTTAACACCGATATAACCTTACACCTCAGTATATTTACTACCCAATCTATCATCCAACAATACCTGGAGCTTGCATAGAGTGATAGGAACAAATCAATATGCCACAACAGTGTCTTTTTGCTGTAGTATGTTGCTACCTATAAATGGCTATATAGTTTGTAGCCTAAGAACTAGTAATGAACAAATAATAAAAGAGAACTAAGATTTGTATCCCAGTGTACTAGTTTTTACAGGTAATAATAACAAACAGCATAAACACACCAATATCCACCATAGACTTTATATTACATACACATTTTTATGTTTATGTTTAGGATTGCTTTCAAGTTAGTGTTTATGAGAGTTGTATCAAATGTTGTTAAGCAAAGGACAGTAGTGTAACTTTGCACTTTTTGTTAAAACATATTTTAAGCTCAACTGTATAAATAAATAATTTATGGTATAGTATTTCAACGCAACACTTAGAACAGGAATTTTTTTAGCAAATCTTAAAACACTAGTTGTAATATAATATTTTGAGGAAACTAGGTTTTTCATTTGAAGGGTTTATGTTGACACTTTTATGGCTTATTGTTCGAAATGTTTGTTAGTTCCTTTATTCATCTGTCTCCTTACATTTAAAGATATGTGTAAATGCCCTCCATACATCACCATGTCTATCCAATTGTATTAGTATTGCTTTAAACAAGAGTGTTGACACTTTAAAATAATTAACTACTAATTGCTTGCCCAAAGGCTGCTTGGCAGCCTCTTTTTAAAGGTTGCAGACATGCTAATCTGTAGTTCTATGAATACGGCACACAGCCGAAACGCGTAAGACCTGTCTGCTGGTCTTATTCCTGTATGTTGGATTTTAATTATTGAATAAAAATTACGTTTTATGGCATCTTGGGACTCTTACCGGATCATTTTCTTTCTGTTTTCTGTGAGCTCTTGAGGGATTGTGAGGAGTCCCCATCGATCCGGAGTATCCCTCTGCCAAGGAAGCTTTGCTGTTTTTGGATCCGAGAGGAGCCTGTGAAATTTTGGCTGGGAATCCTATCGCAGCTAGCGGCATAAGGACGGGATAGTAAGCAGTCTCTCCCCCTTCACCAGTGACCGGATTGCCAGATTGCCGAATTCACTTGGGATTGGTTCCCTACCCTACAAACGTCATCTGAAGCTGAAGCGGATTCGCTTAGCAAAGTAGAGGCGTGGTCATACACGCAATGTCATTGCAGCTTTCCAGACAGCTCGAGGTGGACGGAGGGATAAGAATTTGTGGCGATTCACTTACATTATTGAGTGTGGGATCATTTGGAGGCACCGGTCTGAAGAAAAGGGGTGAGTGTTGATGATCTTTGTTCTCCCAGTTGCCGCCGTGCTTCATGTGCCCATAGTTTATACCAGCAACAAGTGTGCACCTCTATGTGAAATTTAAAGATACACTCCAGCCGCCAGAACACTCTTTTTAGGTTTATTTAGTGTTGGCGATGTGGGGGGACGAAGGTTTAGAGGTTAATAGGTTTATTTAGTGTTGGTGATGTGGGGGGGATGGCGGTTTAGAGGTTATAGGTTTATTTAGTGTTGGCGATGTGGGGGGACGACGGTTTAGAGGTTAATAGGTTTATTTAGTGTTGGTGATGTGGGGGGGGGATGGTTTAGAGGTTAATAGGTTTCTTTAGTGTTGACGATGTGGGGGGACGGCGGTTTAGAGATTAATAGGTTTCTTTAGAGTTGGCGATGTTGGGGGACGGCGGTTTAGAGGTTATTAGGTTTATTTAGTGTTGGTGATGTGGGGGGATGGCAGTTTAGAGGTTATAATAGGTTTATTTAGTGTTGGAGATATGGGTGGACGGCGGCATTGATAGATTGAATAATCAATATGAATAAAGAATGGATCTGAGGGTGCGGAGCCAGCTACAGAAGGGACAAGACGCACAGTTAAGGAGCTCCTGCAAAACTAATAAATTCCAGTAAAGTTTCTGATCTATATCCACATATAGGTAAAGCAACTCTTCTAAAGACCCATTAATATTGCAGACTAATATCCCTCATGTGGATAAGCGACATCTGGAGAGAGCATCTGCAACAACTCTGCCTGAGCAATGAGTGGAGACCGATATATTAAGCCTATTCATACCTACCCAACCTCCTGCTTTCCCATACTCGGATCCTATGACGGCTTTGAATTGCTCTAGGCTGAATGAGCAAACGGATCTGCATGCCACTGTACCGTCAGCTACTCTGACCTCGCAGATCATCAAGTCGGCACCGGGAGATAAAAAGCAGACACCCATTGCGGTTGCAACCATGGCCCTGTTCGCATCTCGCTCCATACCTAGCCATTTGAGGGACACCAACTTGTAGACATTTCTGTGGGGATATGTTTCTTCACACAGGCAATACTATATAAGCCCACAATATGGACCCTCAACTAATAAAAATGGTGTAGGCTAGTAATCATGATGGACAACAATGTTCCACAGTGAACTTGATATTGCTGGCAGCAGCAAATTTACTAATGCCGCTAGTTTAACATGCTGCGGTCAGGGCAACCTGCTCAGAGTTTCTTACTATGATGATACTTTATCTGACAATCTAAGAGACTCATATGACCACCGATCCCCATCTACTTAATTACATACATTACTAACGTTAATTTCTCTAGCATTTATATTGAACCATGATACATGTTGCCCTATTATGAATCTTTAACACCTATGTATTGTCTAATATGTCTGATGACTCCAGCTGGGAGTGACTTGGCATTTGTTATATTTAGCTTTATAAAGGTTGGTGGTAGCATTATTCAAATTTATAGCAACCTTGTTTAGATGCATCTATACTTCTTAACAGAGTTTCCCTATATTATTACTAAAGTTATATATTGCCCTATGTTTTGGGTTCACTGTTTTATGTATATATACTCCAATTGCACAGATGTAATTCATTTCTTGGAGACTGCCTTCTGATTGCTATTTGTTATTCTATGTTTAAATAGACATACTCCATCACCAATTAATATCTAAACTTATCCATTGCTTTTCCTTATTAATAATGATACCTAGTTTATGAGGATAGTAACCTAACTCTGAGTCTCAATGCCTTAGTTGCTACCAATATTTTAGCAATCTAATACTGGGAATTGCCGGTCTACTGTTCTGCCTGAACCGCCTGCTGCCTAGGTATAGGGCCCATGCCTGGGTGGTGGGACTTAATTTTGCGGGATTGTGGACAGCTAATTTTTTTTCTTAATATATTATTGTAACTGCTAATGTGCAGCTCTAAGTCAATATAGGCTTTACTAGACCCTAATATCACCTAGGCAATTTTTTTTATATATGTCCTATACTATTTAGCTAATGACCAGTCAAATTGGAACTTCATTCATATGACTACACTACTATAAATAAGCAGTCATCCTATTTTACATTGTACTGTAAGCTACACAATTGTTAATGAGTACCAAATTAGACTCCATATTGCTATACAGTAGATTCTTGGAGGATAGATACTAATGACCGACTCTACCACCCCCACAGGGACTAAATATTCCTTTTTGGATCAAGTAATCTCAGGGCCGGACTGGGAAATCAGACCAGCCCTGGAAATTTGTAAAGACCAGCCCAGCCACGCCCCCTCCAGCCCAGCCACGAGCCCTCCAGCCCAGCCAGCCGGCCCTGCCCCACTCCAGTGTGTATTTAACAAGGTAATGGTGTCAGTGGTCAGGAATACATTCTCTGGTCCTTGTAAGCGAATCTACCAAGAATTGTCTCCCTATTAGGGTGCATTTGTGTTTTTCTTCTTAAAAAGCTATAAAACCACAGGCAGAATTGGAATGAGAAATATAAAAGCATAAATTCAGCCTCTGATTAGCTTTACTTGGCAGCTAAACTTATAAAACATTTTAAGAGCACAAGAAGTGTTTTATATAAAGCTACATCGCTTTAGCAGCCAGACACTAACCCCACAGGAACTACCTATAGAAAGCTGCCTATTTTGCCTAATGACATTAGTAGTCAGTAGGTTCCAGTGGTGATTTAATGGTTTCGCTAACCAGACACACTATGATGACCGACCAGACTTAGCTAGCCTCCCTCGCTGCTGCTTCTTCTTCTTGACAAGTTCGGTTGTGGCTTGCCTCCCTGCCTCAGCTCGCTCCTCGCTGCTTCCCTCGCACTCTAAAAGCTCTGCCTCCGCACGCATGCAACTGCTTCAGGGACTCTGGGTGGGAGGAAGTGATCCCTGATGAGTCAGGGCCCAGGAGGAGGAGTGCCGAGCAGGAGATCGCAATCGCAGCATGAGTGTCATCACATGGGGCGGCCGGATCAGTTATTAGCAGCAGCCACCCAGCCAGAACTTGTTTGTTGTCAGTCTCTAAAACATAATACATCATCAACCGTAAGACTTATGTTGATGCTCAGTCTCACTGCTGCTGTATTGTGCAAGTAATGTGCTGCTCGCCCGCTGCAGGCAGCTGCCGGTCCACAAGTGGGCCCTAATGGTCCGGCCCACCGGGGTTTTTCCAGGTATCCCGGCGGCCCAATCCGGCCCTGGGTAATCTATGTGTTCTCTACAATGCAGACTCTTGCTATTTCAATGATGAAAATTGATCATGTAATATCGGACAATGTAAGCTTTTATCTGAATACCTATTATCGCACCACATGTAGTCACATAGCTAAGGAAGGTACCACTGAGATTTATACTACTAATCCAGTGCTTTCCAAACTGTGTGTCAGGACACACTAGTGTGTCGGCAGCAGTGTGTAGGTGTGTCCCTGCTTCAGCACAATTTTTTTAAATTTTAATATTTTTTTTTTGTTTTCTGACTTTCCTCCTGTCTGCTACGCATATCACATGGTTGACACGTGATTGATACCTAGGGGGTCACAGATCATCTTAACCTATTGGCGTAGCTCAGTGGGAACTGAAACTATTCCCATTGGCGACTTTGACGGCACATTGGCTCCTGACTGCACGTGTAGTCTCCTTAATTGGCTCGTGACTGCATGTGTAGTCAGTGAGTGGGACAGCAGTGTGTTTGCAGCGCGGGCAGTAGTCAATCGCACTCACCGAGCTCTGAGGGCTGCAGCTTAAACGCTGAGCTGAAGTCAGAAGTCAGTGGGGGTTTTTTTGCAACTAGCTCCCAGTAGTGCATTGCTGTACCTGCTCTTGATATATGGATAGGAAGGGGAAGCTTAAAAATGCGAGTGTCTAATATTCCACCAAATATTCAGAAACTGTGCTTATCCCATCAACCTCATACATCCCATTAAAATAGTAAGTAGCTATGGGTGTTATTAAACTTTTTGTTAATTCTTGCACATACTTACATACTGTACTGTTACTTGTAAATACATTTCGTTATTATATCATTTATGTATGTGTCCGTATCTCTTAAAACAAGTTAGTTTAACCTCCTGTTTGCCAGTACAACTGAATTACTGTGTCGCAAAATTATGTAGGTCTAAAAAGTGTGTCAACCACATGAAAAGTTTGGAAAGCTCTGTACTAATCTGATATCTCTTAGACAATAGACCCCCTAACTCTTACATTACCCAAACATTCTTCTCCTCCAGAACATACTAAACAGTTTTTATTATTAGCTCTGTCTCCCCCCCAATAGTTTATCTGTTAAAAATGGGAAAATATATCCTCTGACCTACACCCCCTAACCATTATTATATGTGCTCTAATTTTTGAAGCAATCAGAGGGATTCCTCCCTCTACAGGTGTTCAGTTAGTCTATAATAGATATGCATAGTAGGAAATCCAACTTATACCCTAGGCCAGATACCGAGGTAATGTGCATTTAAGAAATAAGCCCTACTGTACCATTTAAAAATCTTCATATATCTTTCTTTTTAGGTTTGATATAAGCTGCCCTTTAAATTTACTTTGCGACATTGCCAGGACAATCCATAGGATATATCCTACTCGACTTTACAATTATTTTTAAGTCACATGATAACATAAAAAAAACTTCATAGTTTGCATCTGTTCATATATATTACCTACCCTCTTGATCTAGATAACTCTATTCCCAAGTATTCATATTTTTAATGTTCCAAGTCCAAGAGTGACCATTTATTAAAATGGTAAATAGTCCACTATAAATATAAAAATGAGGTTCCATTTTTGTCAGTATACTTTTGCTACAGACAAATCGCCTTCTATGCTTCCAGATAATATATTAAATGTCTATCACCTTGTCAAAACTATATAGCTATGTCATTATCACTAACTTATGGAAAGTGGATGTATAAAAAATGTATATCAATGTTTTTGATTGCATGGAAAATACTATAATAAGTCTGACACCAATGCTGTTTCATGCTGACAATTATAAAAAAAAAAAGAAAAAAAGAATGGATCTGAAATAACAAATGGATCTGAAAAATCATTAACTAATGTATTCGTTTTCTGTATTTTTTCGGTATTTTTGTTATGTTCCAACTCGGAAATTTAGATTTAATCGAATCTCCGAATCAGCCAAAACAAATTGCACATGTCTAGTAAAAATCTACTACTCATTTGAAATGCAGACTAAGTGCTATTGCATTGTCTTTTTATCATGCATTTATTTATTATGCAAATCTACTGTATTTACTAGTGCTTTAACATAGCCATAGAGCCTCTTGCTATTTATATCTAAGCAAAGTTAGAGGTGATTAAGTTAGATGGAAATAAATTGAAAAAACTCTCCTTATATGCAGATGATCTAGTTTAGTAACTCTAAATATAGTCTCCCTCTATCATTACAAACAATAGATCAATTAATCTCTCTCGCTGAGAACAAGAAGTCTGAATTACTATGGATTTACAAAGAAAATAATAGCACGAAGAAGGAAAGTGTAGAGCCAGATAGGCTTGCAGCGCCTTAAGGGTTAAGGATGGCAGTGAGTGGGATAGAGGAATGGGAGTTGCAGTGTTTGCAACAATGTTTTAGGGCCAGGAGTGGCTTACCTTTTGTCCTGATTAACCTAGAGTTCCTCTTCCTCTTTTGCTGCAGGACAAGAAGCTGTTAAGTTGCTGTCAGGCTGCTCTGTTCATCTTCTCCAACTATGAGGCGTTCTTTGGCTCCTCCGCTGAGGTTCAGGGATGGGAAGAATCCTTTTTCTGTCTGTAGTGACCTAGATCAACAGATAAGTGTACAAGAATCAGATAAAGGTGTGCCCCACAGGACATCTCTTCATCCTTTGTCCAGTTGTTCTCTGCACTCCCTGATACTGCGGCAGTTGCGGTTGCATCCCTGCTTTCAACAATAGTGTCTGCAATTTTGGCAGGCCAGATGACTCATGCCCCTATGGTAGGCCAACTATTATCCCCAGTTTCTCACACTAGGCCACAACATACAGGCCCAATAGCGCAGCATGCTGGGCCAGTGCAAAAGGATAGTAAGCCATGTGGCTCCGCATATGACCCCACTTAGTGTAGGCCTTAATATCAATTGCCCTCCGCATCCAGCAGGCCCTAATCGGCCTAATCCCGGCCTGGTCACGCATAGCCCCCTAGGCCCAGCGTGTGGTGACATTTTATCACTGGAATATTCACTTAGCTGTTATTGGGATCCCTTCCCCCAGGTACACCTTTCTCTCTGAACTATAGACACTCCCATTGGTCTTTTTGAGTGGCATTTGATAAGCCACTCCCTTTTGAATTGGGGTATAAAATACTGTAACACCAGAATCTCTCTCTCTCTTTTTATCTTGGGCATGCTGTAAAGATGGCTGACACTCTGAAGAAATATGGCTAAGTACATTCCTATGATTTTTTTAGCAGTATTGAACAAATTGGGGTTAGTGTAGTAAAGTTGCCCTGTATCTTAAAATGTGGACTGTATCTGTAAAATAGATTTATATATATATACCTGTAAATATCTATCTTATTATTAACATATATTGATTCCTAAATAAACTGTTTGGCAAATAATGGAGGCCCTCTCATAGAGTTTATTTCACAATTTATTTGTGTTGGTTTTAGTGGTTTCACCATAGAGATTTAGTATATTATATTTAGTAGAAAGTAAAGATATTTTAAATTAATAGATAACCACACAGCCTCTCTCTCTTCTTTTCTTTCTCTCGCTGCAGCCTCCCTCTCTCGTTCTCTCTCTTCTTTTCTCTCTCTTTCTGCAGCCTCCCTCTTTCTCTCAGCTGCTTCTTGAAACCTGAGGATCAATTCCATTCTCAGTTTAGGATCAGCATCCCCCAAGTACCTGAGTGCTGTTTGTAGCTCAGACTCCTTTGCACTCTCAGGGGTAACAGTAGTAGGAATTATCTCCTGGGTTACCAGTTCTACAGTAACCCTTTCTGTTCCTATTTCCTGCTCTGCTGGAATTTCATCTACCTGATGCAGTTCCTGGACCAACTGCTCCTTTGTTTTGCCAAAAGTTACAATGGCTCTCTCCTGACAAAGCAGTTCAAGGGATTCTTTTGGCATCTTTCTATATGCTTCCATAATGAGTAGCAACAAACAACAAGGGGGGGGGGAGAACTGCTTCTTTGCACTGCAATTCTGCACTGTCTCTGTAATTAGGCACTGAGTTCTGTCTTTGGGAAATTACACAAAAACATGCAATTTCTTTTAGTACTATACAAATAGCACTAAAAAACTCTAAATATCCCCACTGCTGCCAGCCAGTTTGTGATGAATCAAACCTTCTCAACGTCACAATAGAGGGGTGTGGGCATGAAGGGGTTAATGGCACACAGCTCTGGTTCCCTTATCCTTGCAGCTCTGCAAAAGGACCTTAAAAGAGACACCACATTCACCAAATCCGGTCCACACTGCTCTAATTAACAATTTCCCTGCTGCCACCACCAGAACTTTTAAATTAAAGGGGAGTTTTGGTGAACCCCTAAAACTCACACTATTTAATACTTAGGTAACGTGCCTTTAACCTTGTCTCAACAGCAGTGTGAATTCAGATATTAGAACCCAAAGACAGAATGAGATTTTCTATGTGTTTAATAACAAAAATATAAATACAGGTTACACAGTGCAAAATTATAAAGACATTCAGAATAACATACAAAATACAAAGCTACAGTTCTTTAGAAACCAAATGGGACATGAAAAGAATTACTCACAATATCTAACTTATTGCCAAGTTCCTTTAGATATGTGGAGAGCTGCCATTCTAGATGTTAGTTGCTTGAGTCCTCAGGGCAGTTCTGACGAAAAAAACCTTGCTGTTGCAAAACTTTAAACATATTATCTTTGTCTTGTCAAAGACAACGCCCGGGTTATAATTTACAACGACTTCAGCCAATGCAAACAAGTCTTAACTACCAGTATCAGTCTCCAAGGGGAGGAGCGTTCTGCATTCCTTTACACTACATCACTAGGCTAAGGAGAGGGAAGGAAGAAGGGGGGGGGAGGAAGGAGGGGGGGAAGATCTCAGCTTGCAGCCTTCTGAAAGCAGATTTCACACACACAGAACAAACAGTTCACTTCCAGGCTGAGACAATACCACCTCTGCTGAGTAGCCAACCCAGGTATCAACTACTCCACATGATTGTATCATGACACTGTCTGCCACCTCAGAGGTGGCGGACGAGTTAAGGAGCAGCGTTCTTAAGACCGCTGCTTCTTAACTTACATTTCCAAATATACCCCTTTGGCTGTATTAGTACTACATCTCTAGTTGGTAAAACATAACTGTAAAATTAAGTATATATAATATTAAAAAAAATAATATATATATATATATATATATATATATATATATATATATATATAGTATATTTAAACAGAAGAGAATGCAAACTTAAACTAGATTAAATCTAGTTGCAATATGTAACAATTTATTCACACCTTCTAGTTATGTTGTTCATTTTATATTATAACCCTTGGTATGAGTTCAGATCCGATCTTAAATTCATTCCTGTAGGTTCCTTGGTGACGTAGTAGTTGTATCTTTCAATTTTTTATGTATACCAAATATATATTTTTACTTTTATTACTAAGGCTTGTGCAAAGTGTATCTAATTATATATGGACATTTACTTTTGTGGTCCCTTGTTGGAGATTTCTTTTTTACACACTGTAACAGGAAACACTTTTAACCACGGTCTTCTAGGGCACAAATGCAGCACAGGACAATCCACTGTAGTTTAAAAGGCTTTATTTTTCACAGCACTAACAAACAGGCAGTTCATTTTCAAAAGAGGGAAATCCTTCCTCTGCAGCAAAGTTAAGTACTTTTAAATGTGTCCCAGCACTTCACAGCATTCCACAAGTGCTTTGTAAAAATAATGTCCTTTTACAGTTCACAGGAACAAAAGTCTTTTACACAGTGTAACAAACACACACACCAGCTTCTGTAGATGTGTAACTCTCTCTCAAGGCCTAAGTGAGGCTGCTATTTAAACCCTCACAACTTCTAATTAGCCACACCTGTGATTAACTGCTGGACAGCTTTACAGCTGTCTGGGATAATGGCCCACCCTCTCTCCAATTATCCCAAACCCCAGGGACCCAGAACACAGTTTATCAACTGCATAATCAAATACACACTCTTTCTCCCTGGGGTTTTAACTGAAAGGAGAAATAGCATGTACAATGCTTGGTCTTAAATATCTTCCATTTATAACCAGGCCTTGCTTTCTGTCACATATCCTCCCCCCCCAGCTCACACCCAGTGGGTTGAGTGACCATGGACATCAAGGAATGTACCCGAGACAAACCATCAGCATTGCCCTGCAAAAGACCAGCCCTGTGCTCAACAGTAAAATTGAAGGGTTGCAAGCTAAGAAACCACCTAGTAACCCTTGAATTTGTTTCCTTATTCTGACTCATCCATGTGAGAGGAGCATGATCTGTTATTAATTGAAATTTTCTTCCCAACAGATAGTACTTAAGGGTCTCTAAAGCCCACTTAATGGCACGGCATTCTTTCTCCACTATAGAATAGTTCTTTTCCTGTGAAATAAGTTTTCTGCTTAGGAAAAGGACAGGATGATCTTCTCCCTGACACTCCTGCGAGAGAACTGCTCCTAAACCAACATTAGAGGCAT
This sequence comes from Bombina bombina, assembly GCF_027579735.1. Taxonomy (NCBI): domain Eukaryota; kingdom Metazoa; phylum Chordata; class Amphibia; order Anura; family Bombinatoridae; genus Bombina; species Bombina bombina. Next base: position 653,141,473 of record NC_069499.1, read on the forward strand.
CTGTCTGTACAATAAAATCTTTAGCGAAATTGGGGGTTACCAAAACTGGATGGGCACAAAGGGCATCTTTCAAATGCTTAAAAGCTTGTTCTGCTTCTGGGGACCATTTTATCATAATTGGGGTCCTTGCTTTTGTGAGATCTGTCAAGGGTGCCGCAATTGTAGCGAAATTCGGGATAAACCTTCTATAATAACTAGTTATCCCAATAAATGCTCTTACTTGTTTTTTAGTTAGAGGATGTGGCCAGTTCTGTATGGCCTCTACTTTTGTTGTCTGAGGTTTAACTAATCCTCTACCAATAGTATAACCCAAGTACTTAGCTTCCTGTAAACCAACAGTACATTTTGCAGGATTGGCAGTTAACCCAGCGGACCGTATTGCATCAAGTACTGCTTGAACTTTTGGAAGATGGGATTCCCAATCTGTACTATAAATTATAACATCATCCAAATATGCTGCCGCATAACGAACATGGGGTTTCAGAATTCTATCCATCATCCTCTGGAATGTTGCCGGGGCCCCATGTAAACCAAATGGCAACACTGTATACTGAAATAAGCCCTCTGGGGTTGAAAAAGCTGTCTTTTCCTTTGCTTGACTAGTGAGAGGCACCTGCCAATACCCTTTCGCTAAATCAATTGTAGTGAGATAACGTGCTTTTCCTAGCCTTTCTATCAACTCATCTACTCTAGGCATTGGGTAGGTGACAAATTTGGAAACACAATTAAGCTTACGAAAGTCATTACAGAACCTTAATGAACCATCCGGCTTTGGAAAAAGCACGATTGGACTGTTCCACTCACTTTGTGATTCCTCGATTACCCCAAGCTTTAACATTTTTTCTACCTCCAGTTTAATAGCCTTTCTACGAGCCTCAGGGACCCTATAGGGTTTAAGGCAGACCTTCTTCCCTGGTTCTGTTATTATGTCATGCTTAATAACATTAGTTTTTCCCGGTACCACAGAAAATACCTCTTTGTTCATTCTAATAAAATCCTTGACCTCTCGCGTCTGATGTACAGATAGGGTTTCCGATATATTTACCTCTGGTTCAGTGGCAGGGAGTTCTGTAGGTTTTAAGGTAACTAAATCGTCCCTATCTTTCCAAGGTTTTAACAGACTGATATGATATATTTGCTCAGGTTTCCTTCTCCCTGGCTGACTTACTTTGTAATTAACATCATTTATAACCCTGATATTATTTCTTGCCTCTACCAATGTTGGATCCTCCCATTGGGCTTTTTTAAACTTACCAGGGCCACCAACCAGATCTATCAAATCATCAATATTTTCTGAGCTAGTACTTGGTACTTCATTACTCTGAGAAGGTTGATCACCTACTAATACAGGCATAGGGCAATACATTTTATTTTTCTCCTTTTCAATGGAACCCCCTTCAAAATCAGTTTCAGAGAAAGGAAATACATAAATATCAGAAGTTTGACATATTTCTGGAGATTCCCATAACTCCAGAAATTTTGGAAAATTTCTCCCTATCACCACCTCATGGGCTAAATTTGGTACTACACCAACACAATATTTTAATTTACCACACTGAGTCTCAATCTCCACCTCAGCTGTAGGATATTCCCGTTTATCTCCATGAACACAGATAATTCCCATTTTTTCCCCATAATCTAATACTGCATCTGGTACTAAAGATTTAGCCACTAGTGTGACCATACTTCCTGAATCAAGCAAAGCCCTAGACACTTTACCATTAACCGTCACAGTACACCAATGGGAATCATTATTAACAGAGCTGTTGCTATTAGACAATAGTGAATGTGCAACATTACAGTCCATAAATTCATCTTTATCACAGTCTCTAGCAATATGCCCAACCTCATTACATTTAAAACATCTTACAGGTTGGTTATATTTAAATGTTTCCTTAATTCCTGGGGAAATGTCTCTGGTGTTTTGCCTATACACCTGCTGCTCTCTTATCCCCTTTATCCCCTGAACAGTCTTACCAGTTCTTGTAGAGCTCTGGGACTTGGGATTGTGGGGCTGATCCATTGAAGATTGTTGCAAAACTTCTCCTGAAGCTATAAATCTTTCGACCAATACAATCAACTGATCCGCTGTTTGAGGATCACCTTGATTAACCCACCGCCGCAGGGAAGTAGGTAATCCACGCTGAAACCGGTCCATCACCAGTAGTTCCACTATTTTGGTAGCCGAATTAACCTCTGGTTGCAGCCACTTCCTGGCAAGGTGTATAAGGTCGAACATCTGGGATCTTGCAGCATTATGAGATGAAAACATCCAGGAATGGAATCTTTGTGCACGGACTGCCGAAGTCGCCCCCAGGCGTGCAAGGATTTCTGCTTTCAATTTCTCATAGTCACTGGCTTGTGCTGGCTCTAAATCAAAGTAGGCCTTCTGAGGTTCACCACTAAGAAATGGCGCAAGTATACTCGCCCACTCAACTGTCGGCCATTTTTCTCTTTCTGTTGTGCGTTCAAATGCCAAAAGATACGCCTCAACATCATCAGCTGCTGTCATTTTTTGAAGATAATGACTAGCCCTTATTACTCTGGAACCTTGGCTGCCACCAACATATTCAGAGTTCAGTCTTTCTGATATGGCTTGAACCTCTCGTTGCAGAGTCTGTGTAGCACTTTGCTGCTCCTCCCGGGTCTTCCTGAATGTCTCAGCTTGCACAGCAGCCATCTGTTGTATCAACAATTCAGTGTTCTCCTTCTGTGATTTAGCCAGCAGCATAGCACTCTCTGACTGGGCCAAGACCAACTGTTGCAGTGCTGCACTATTTTCAACAGCTTTTCTGTTAGTCTCCTGCTGTATAGCATTAGAATGGATCAAAGCTTTAATGACTTCCTCCATGTTGCTTGCAGATTATTATGACCACAGACTTACAACGTGGTTGCCCGTATTCTCCACCAAGTGTAACAGGAAACACTTTTAACCACGGTCTTCTAGGGCACAAATGCAGCACAGGACAATCCACTGTAGTTTAAAAGGCTTTATTTTTCACAGCAATAACAAACAGGCAGTTCATTTTCAAAAGAGGGAAATCCTTCCTCTGCAGCAAAGTTAAGTACTTTTAAATGTGTCCCAGCACTTCACAGCATTCCACAAGTGCTTTGTAAAAATAATGTCCTTTTACAGTTCACAGGAACAAAAGTCTTTTACACAGTTTAACAAACACACACACCAGCTTCTGTAGCTGTGTAACTCTCTCTCAAGGCCTAAGTGAGGCTGCTATTTAAACCCTCACAACTTCTAATTAGCCACACCTGTGATTAACTGCTGGACAGCTTTACAGCTGTCTGGGATAATGGCCCACCCTCTCTCCAATTATCCCAAACCCCAGGGACCCAGAACACAGTTTATCAACTGCATAATCAAATACACACTCTTTCTCCCTGGGGTTTTAACTGAAAGGAGAAATAGCATGTACAATGCTTGGTCTTAAATATCTTCCATTTATAACCAGGCCTTGCTTTCTGTCACAACACACACACACACACACATATATATATATATATATATACACTGTATATTTGGCATACAATAAATGCAATAATACTGCTGTATTAATTTGTATTGGTTGGTTTTGAGCAATATATTGTAACGTATGTGTATTTCCTTCGTATTCAGAATTTTTCATAGCGAGAATAACAATTCTCAATCTAAAAATTGTCTCTCTAAAGTTTTTTGAAGTACCTCATAGTACTGAGGTCAGATAAGAAATCTCTACACATTTGGGCCCTTAGTTATGAGTTCCTAGTGCTTTAATTAACACTGCTATTCTGGTAGGTCGCAGCTTGATTTTAAAAAATTGGATAAATAAAACCGCTCCTTCGATTGAGAGTTTCACACAGTCCATTTTCCACCAAATACTTTTTGAACAATTTATTACATCACCCACATTTGATAAAAAAAGTTAGGAGTTTCTTCCTAAAGTGGTTGAGGGTCATTCTATCTTATCCTATCTCAACCCAATTCATATTGACATTGTATTATTATAAAACTGAAGAATTTGAACAATTAATTCTACAGAATATCTTCCCAGTCGAATGGTACTAGGCCCATAGTCATGAGTGGTAGTCGGGGCTGAGTGAAGGTTGGTGGGCGGAGAGACGGCGGGAGGGTGGATTTATTTTTGTCACTTTTTTATCCCCTTTCATTGTTTTTGTTGTTGTCGTTTATAGGGTTTTTTATGTGTGCTTAAGTGTTTTTATGAGGCTAAGGATATATATCACAAAATACGGCAATAACGGATATGGAAGTTTTCCACTGGAGTCAAATTAGAGGTAAGAAAAGACTGGAAAGGAAAAGGGAGTTAAAAAAAGGGTCAATAGGTTCACTAAAATAAAGTAAGAGGTCAGGATAAGTGAGATGGGAAAATAGAAAGAAGGAAAAAAAGGAAAGCGATTTCTATATAATTGTTTGTTAGAGAAGGGGAGATATGGATATGTATACTAAAAAATATACCTATTTACTTTGTATGGTTTATAGAAATTGTTTGAATTTTTTAAGGTGATATGTTGGAGATATATATGATAATATGTTTTTTTCCTAAAGCCAATGTTTTCTGTTGATGTTATCTTTTGGTTTTTACTGTGACATACCCTGCGTGGTGTGAAAGAATTATGTTGGATATTGGTGATCCTGATATTGGCTACATATAATTAAAAAAAAAAAAAAAAAAAAGAGTTCCTAGTGCTTGCATTCTCAGCATCATTTGAATGTGGATGAGCTGTGAAGGTTACAGAAAAATATATAAATTGGTAAAATACAAACTTGGGGGTGGCAATGCCCAGACACCTGTTGGAACACAATGGACACACTTTAGTACAGGATCCTAAGTTGGTAAATAGATCGACTTAATAGTTGGCTGTTGTCAAAAATAATTAGACAGTGGCATAAATCTGCAATTTGGCAAATTCAAAATTTGTGAGGACACTAAAGCAAATGTTTTTACTTATATTAAAAGAATTTGGGAATTTAAGTTAACAAAGGGAATAGTTTGTGAAGAAGTAAACTGAATAGAAAGTGAAATGTTTGAAATACATTTTTGCAAAATTTTTGTGTTCTACAAAGCCAGAATATCTTTTTCCTTCCACATTATGATTACAGGGCTAATTATCCATTCATTGTGCATTATGATAATGCATATAATATGCAAATACCAATATAAAAAAATTTATTCAAGGGGAATATGATGGCTTTTTTTTATATATATATCTTTACTTATTGAGAACTCAAGCAGGGATACAACAATGACAGTAGTGTTTCACATGAAATTACATTGATGTAGGTAGGGGTGTAATCAAGCAGTTTTGTTATGTGATAGAGACATAGTTAAGAAATTCTTAGCATGTAGGAAATCCCTACTCAAGCATTTTATATAACTTTTTATAAACAAACTGGAGGGAGGGGGGTAAAAGTGGGACTCAACGAGAGAGGGAGTCGGGGGGGCTTTCTTGTTCTTCAATTCTGACTACGGTGTACGGTTTCCATCTTTTCCATTTAGATGTAAAATATCTGAAATGTGGTAGACTGGGTTCTTGATCAATGATTAATTTCAGGGACCCTTTGGGTGATGGTGTCACGGAAGTGGTGAAGGAAGGGGGGGGAGGGTAAGATCTTTTTTAGGATCACATTACAGTCCAACAAATTGAAACATTCAATAAAACATAACCGGCTAGATATTTCTCATGAGGGATCAACATGTCTGATGCGACTGTTTGACTTACCCCTTGAATTAGTTGGTGAAGTACAGTATAGAAGGCCTAAGGTCCAGAGAGGAGGCACCCAGTCCGCCCTTTGCAACGTCTAGAGATCCGTTATTAAATGGTGAACAATTTTAACTGAAACATTGTCTCTGATACACATCTCTAGAGAGCTGTTATACTTTGGACAATTCTACGTCAATATAACACTTTTCTAGTGGGATCAATATAATCACATTTCTAGTGGGATCCTTATATTGGATTTTTTTATTGGAATTTTTTCTTTTTTTTATCAAATTATCACAGACACCGGTGTCCTTTTTTTATCTATCAGAATTTTATTTATTAGATTTATGTTGGATATTGTATGTAATAAAATATTATTAATATTTATCTTAGTGATCGTGGTTTTTAGCTAATTTCAGATTTCATTATTCAGCAGCTCTTGGATTTTATTATTCTGCAGCTTGTTGAGTATACCTATCGTCATATTGAATATCTGCTTCTGAACATTATTTTAACTACTGTAGTCAATTTTATAGGATTCAACTAATACCTATAAAGTTATCTTATTAGTAAAAAATGTTTTATTATTGTTAAAGTTTAAATTTGGTTTTAAGCAGGAATACTTTTAGTTTATAAGCATCATACATTTGTTAGCACTTTTTAGTTTATAAGCATTGTACATCTATTAGCACTTGAGTGCAGTTTAAATCAAAATAATTTATACATCTTGCACTATTATTATACTCACTTAGAGACCATTATATATATCTGCAACTGACCAGACTGCCATAGGCGCCCCCTTCACAATCACATATTTCCTAGCACTTTGCAACTTGTAAGCTGCCACTTTGAGTGTTTTGAGATAGTGGGGTTGGGAGGGGAAGGATGTAGTCAGGTCGGGGGGATCAGGAGTAAAGTGTTTCTCTTGTGGTCCATTTACCTTTCAGCTGTTTTGTCATGATGTATATGCTGTTAGAAAAAGGAGATAGTATTTGTGTGTAAATGTTGGCGGGAAGAGTGAACAAGTAGGGTTCCCATTTTGTTATAAACGCTTTGATTCTTCACTCTAGGTCTCCCTTGACATCCGCTTGCTCTATAAGCAATTGTGTATGCAACAATCTAGTGAATTGTGTTAAATGTGATGGTTTGCAGGATATCCATTGTCTTAGTATCAATGTCCTAGCTATTAGTATGGCAGTGTTCAAAAAGCGGTCGTATGGAGTGGTCTGTATATGTCCCTTTAGGAAAAAGGTGTCATGAAGTGATAACATCATTTGTTTGCCACAGACCCTTCTCAGCCAAAACTGAATCTTGCCCCAGAATTGAGCTATCTTAGGGCAACTCCAAAACAGGTGTGTGATGTCTGGTTCAGGTAATGAACATTTGTGGCATGTTGCTATTGTATCGGGAACCCATTTAGCCTGTAGCTTAGGAGTGATGTAACTTTGATGTATAATTTTGAGGTGCATCTCTCTATAGTCAGCGTGCACTGTGCCACTAGTTTAAAGCTTTCTGAAAGTGTGTCCTCATTATTGTCAAGGTTTGTTTTGAGTGTCCATTTGTTGCTTAATTGTTGCATAACCTTGGTTGTTTTAGACGTTGTGATTGAGTTATAGATGTGTGAGATAGAGTGTGACCCTTGTTTAGTCAAAGAGCAAATGGTGTCAATTGGTGTGCTGGTCCTACAGCTAAGTCCCTCAGATAATAGTTTGCGGCCATAATGGGGCATATTTATCAATGTGCGAGCGGACATGATTCAAAGTAGCGTATTATATCCGTTGCACATCGATAAATGCCGACAGCAGATTCACGGCCAATGAGCCGCTAGCAGGGGGTGTCAATCAACCCGATCGTATTTGATCGGGTTGATTTCTGTCCGCGGCCTCAGAGCAGTCACACAAGTTATGGAGCAGCGGTCTTTTGACCGCTGCATCATAACTTCTGTTTCCAGCGAGCCTGAAACAAGGGGGATCAAGCTCCATATGGAGCTTGATAAATATGCCCCATTGTGTGGATTGGAGGTATGCAAAAGTACTATATCTAGGGAGGTCAAACTTTTCCTGTAAGTGGGCTATTTGAAATGGTTTGTCGGTGAGGGGGTCTATCAATTGTGAGATTGAACTTAATCCTCTTTCTTCCCATAAAACAAACATTTGTGTAGGCATGCCTGGGAGAAAGGTGGGATTACCTTGTAGTGGCAGATGTTTAGTAACCTTGTGAGAAAGCTTCCACCATCTGCATAGTTTCGCCCACGCTCGGAGCGGATCTTTAAATAGTATATTATCTTTAATTTGAGGAGAAAGTGAGTGAATGGGAGTATGGGGAAAGAAGGCTAGATGGAGCGGGTGTACTATGGACTTCTCAAGTTGTTTGTCATTGAAGACTGATCTTCGCGCTAACCATTCAAATAATAGTTTTGATAATGTGGCCCAATTATACCATTCTACATTTGGAAGTTTCAATCCCCCTTTGTCTGTTAGTAAGGCTAGCTTAAGTCTGCTGATTCTATGTTTCCTCGAGTTCCACGCAAATTTGCTGAAAGCACTGGTAATACTGTTTAAGTCAGTTTGGGTTAGTAGCAGGGGAAGTAGTTGTAAAGGGTACAGTAATTTGGGTATAGTTATCATTTTTATTAGGTTTACTCAGCCTGACAGGGACATTGGAAGTCTAGCCCAGCCAGTCAGCAATGAGCGAATCTGTTCAATTATAGGAGGGATGTTTAATTTATAAATTAAATGCGGATTAATGTGCTGGAAAATACCTAGGTAATTAAAGGAACCGTCAGTAACTTTGAGCGTTGTTTGCCATACTGAGGGTTGCAAGGGTTTGGTAAGGTATGTCAATTGTGATTTTTCCAGATTTACTTTATAGCCCGAGATTGCTCCAAACTGATGAAAGGTGGAAATTAGTTTGGGTATGGTATCATTTAGGTTTGTTATGTACAGGAGCAGGCCATCAGCATATAGTGATAGGTGTAGTGAGTGGGATCCTACTTTGTTGCTTCTATTGTGTTTTGGATGTATATGGCAAGGGTTCTATAGCTAAGTTGAATAGGAGGGGTGACGGGGGCATCCTTGTCTAGTGCCTCTTTCTAGAAAGTATGGTGGAGATACTTCTCCGTTTACTAGTATTGAGGTACGTGGCTTTTGGTATAGTGTTTGAATGAGATAGTGGAAGTCCTCAGTGATGACAAATTTGCTTAGAGAGGTTAGTAAGTGATCCCATTCCACTCTATTGAACGCTTTTGCCACGTTGATAGAGAAGAGGCATGCCTCTGGGAGTGTGCTAGTGTTATTTTGATTTCTCGCTTGCCAGTAGTGATTGATGACTGCTATGGTTTTATGTATATTAGTGACCAAAGAGCGATGTCTTATGAACCACGTCTGGTCTTTGTGAATGACTGTTCCCAGCACATTAGGTAATCTGTTCGCCAGTATGGCAGTAAAGAGTGCGATATAGGTCTGTAAGAGGCCAGGACAGTTGGGTACCTATTGGTTTTAGGATTAAGCACATATGTGCGTTGGCGAAATCAGTTGGGGGTGTTGTCGTTCCTTTTAGGTAGGCTGTGAAAGTTTGGGCTTGGAGTGGACTAAGTTCAGTTTGCAAAAGTTTATAATATTATGCTGCTTTAATAGCTTTCAGTACTTCTGAAGTGTGAATTGGGGCATTCAGGTGTTCTAAATTTTCAGAGGTGAGGGTAGACGCGTCTATCTGAGCCCAGAATCTATCCCTATCAGTGTTATTGACTGTTTAGAGTGGAGCATAGTGTAGAATTTTTAAAACTGTTCTGTAATTGTTTTGTTATCCGAGTGGTATGCACCCTATACTTGTATGGAAGGTATTAGAGATTTGGTGGAGACTAATTTTACCATGTTGGCAAGCAATTTCCCTGTTTTGATTCTGAATCTGTAGAAACAACCTTTTCAATGATTTTGAAATAGGTGATCTTGTTGATGCAAAGCATCATCCCTGAGTTTCTTTTTTTCATAGTAACTTACTCTGTTTTTGGGGGGAGGGATGGGCCAGGTAATTATTGTGAGCGGCTGTTACCTCTGCGGTGGTTACAGTTTCAACCTTTTTCCATTTGAACTTGTAGTGGGCAGTAAAGCTGTTAATTTGTCCCCTCATAACTGCTTTAGAGGCACCCCAAAAATGCTAGGGTTTATGAGGTGTTGGGCGTTAAAGGTATGATATTATAACCATTGAATCTTTAGATGGTTCTTAAACTCTATGTTGTGATATAGGTAAGTGGGGAATTGCCAGTTTCTTTGGGTTGGTGTGTGGGGGCGCGGGCATAGTTGCAACCATTTAGGAGCATGATCCAAGATTGTTATATCGGTGATATCTGTTTGTGGGATCTGTGTGTGCAATTGGTGAGAGCACAGGAAGTAATTAATGCGGCAGAGAGTCCCATGCGTTTTTGATGCGCATGTGAAATCTCTCCTGGTCGAGTGGCGCGAGTGCCATGGGTCAGTGAGGCTTAGTGATGCTTTAAAAGCAGCAATGGTTTCAGTCTCCTTTTTTCGTTTTCTAGCATAAATTCTCTCCTGCCGTTTCGTATGTGTGTCAACTCTGCAATCTAGTGGTAAATCTTGGGCTTGGTTAAAGTCTCCACCTATTAATAAAGGCTTATCAGCATGGAGGGTCAGGGTAGTGGGACATGTTGGCTTTAGATAACATTATTTCTTTCATGTAAGTGGCAAGAGTCCATGAGCTAGTGACGTATGGGATATACATTCCTACCAGGAGGGGGCAAAGTTTCCCAAACCTTAAAATGCCTATAAATATACCTCCCACCACACACATACCTTAGTTTTACAAAATGTGCCTCCTATGGAGGTGGTGAAGTAAGATATGCTTGTTTTATTCTATGATAGGTGCTTCTAAGCATTTTGAAGCCCAATTCCTCTCAGAGTACAGTGTTTGTCAGAGGGATGTGAAGGGAGTATTGCCTGTTCATTTCATGGTTTCACCTATGGGAAATCTATTCAAAGGCTCTCTGTAATTCATCCTCTGCCTCCCTTTTCAGATTGACGTTATACTCCTATGACATTACCTCTGCTGATATTTTTCAGTACTGGTTTGGCTGTCTGCTATATGTGGATGGGTGTCTTCTGGTAAGTATGTATCATTTTTTAAGACACTCCCAGCTATGTTTGGCGCTTTATATTATTTTGTAAAGTTTGAAATATATGTGTTTCCTTATATTTGCCATGAGTCAGGTTCATGTATATTTCCCTTTTGCAGTCTATCAGTTTCAGTAAGGAAATTATGTTTTTGGGAAGTTTATTTAAATTATTTTTTTCTTACCTGGGGTTTCAGTTCCTTCAATTTGACTTTGTTTTCCAAAATTTTCGCGGGCAAACTAGGCTCGTGAGGAAGCAAAAGTTTTTTTATGCGTCATACTTGGCGCCAAAATTTTTGTTATATTACCCCTCTTCCTTTAATTCTTCTTGCTCTCTTTATATTAGAAAGAGCTATGATGCTTTTCTTTTTGCATATTTTTTAGCATAAGAATTTTTTCCCATTCCTGAAACTTCTATATGAGGAAATTGGATATTTTGTTTAAATGTTATTTTTTTCTTTTTACATTTTGCAAAATGTTTCACACTGAATCACACTGATCCTGCCTCTGATGTTACTGTAGGAACCATGCTGCCTGAACACAGTTCTACCAAAGCTAAATGTGTTTGTTGTAAACAAGCTGATGTTATTTCTTCAGCTCAAATATGTGGCATTTGTCATGATAAGCTGTTGCATGCTGATAATGTTTCTATTAGTACAAATACATTGTCTGTTGTTCCTTCAACGTCTAATGCACCTGATATTCCTACAGATGTAAAGAATGATATTGCTGCAGCTATAGAAAAGGTCTTTTAAAGCTTCTCATAATTCTGATGAAACTTGTTTTGACCGTCAACATACTGAAGTATCCTCTGCTGGTGAGGATCTCTCTGGTTCAGAGGATCCTGAATCAGACACTGAAATTGACAAATCTTCCTATCTTTTTAAAATTGAATATATTTGTTCTTTGTTGAAGGAAGTTTTGGTTACTTTGGGTATTGAAGAGTCTAGTCCTCTTATTAACAAAGCCAGTAAATGTTTAAAGACTCTGATATGATTACTAAAGAATGGTCTAAACCTGGTTCTTCTTTTAATCCTTCTTCTAGGTTTAAGAAGTTGTATCCTTTACCTGTGGTTAATTTAGAGTTTTGGGAAAAAATCCCTAAAGTTGATGGGGCTATTTCCACTCTTGCCAAACGTACTACTATCCCTATGGAAGATAGTACTTATTTTAAGGATCCTTTAGACAGGAAGATTGAATGTTATCTCAGGAAAGATTATTTACATTCTGGCTATATTCTTAGGCCTGCCATTTCTATGGCTGATGTGATGGCTGCTTCAACGTTTTGGTTGGACAGTTTAGCTTGTCAGATAGAAGATTCTGATTTGTCTAGCATTGTTCTTTTGCTTTAACATGCTAATCATTTAATTTGTGATGCTATATTTGACGTTATTAGGATCACTGTGAAATCTATGTCTTTAGCTATGTTAGCCAGAAGAGCTTTATTGCTTAAATCTTGGAATGCTGACATGGTGTCTAAATCTAGATTACTATCTCTATCTTTCCAGATTAAGAATTTATTTGGTTCTCAATTGGATTCTATTATTCCCACTATAACTGGGGGAAGGGAGTTTTTCTACCCCAAGATAAAAAGTCTAAGGGTAAATTTAAGGTTCTTAATCGTTTTCGTTCCTTTCGTCAGAATAGAGAACAAAAAACACTCCTTTCCCTAAGGCCTCTGATTCTAATTGGAGACCATCTTCAAACTGGAGTAAAACCAAGCCTTATAAAAAAACAAATCCAGCCCCCAAATCTACATGAAGGTACGACCCTCAATCCAGTTCAGCTGGTGGCAGGCAGATTGAAATTACTTCAGGACATTTGAACAGATTCTGTTCAGAATCAGTGGATTCAGAATATTGTGTCTCAAGGGTATCAAATAGGTTTCAGAATAAGACCTCCCGTGGAAGATTCTTTCTTTCTCATGTTCCAACAAATCCTGTGAAGGCTCAGGCTTTTCTGAAATGTGTTTCAGACCTAGAGCTTTCAGGGGTGATTGTACCACTTCCTCTCCAGGAACAGGGATTTGGGTTTCTATTCAAATCTATTCATTGTCCCAAAGAAAGAGAATTCTTTCAGATCAGTTCTGGATCTGAAGTTTTTAAATTGTTTTGTAAGAGTCACAACTTTCAAGATGGTGACTATAAGGACTATTCTGCCTTTTGTTCAGCAAGGACATTTTATGTCCACAATAGACTTACAGGATGCTTATCTTCACATTCCAATTCATCCAGACCACTATTGGTTTCTGAGATTCTCTTTTCTAGACAAGCATTACCAATTTGTTGCTCTTCCATTTGGCCTAGCGACAGCTCCAAGAATCTTCTTGAAGGTTCTCGGTGCCCTTCTATCTGTAATCAGAGAGCAGGGTATTGAGGTGTTTACTTATTTGGACAATATCTTGGAACTAGCTCAGTCTTTTCATTTAGCAGAATCTCACACGAAACAACTAGTGTGGTTTCTTCAAAAGCATGGGTGGAGGATCAATTTACAAAAGAGTTTCTTGATTCCTCAAACAAGGGTCACCTTTTTAGGTTTCCAGATAGATTCAGTGTCTATGACTTTGTCTTTAACAGATAAAAGACAAATGCAATTGGTTTTAGCTTGTGTAAACGCTCAGTCTCGATCATTCCCTTCAGTGGTTATGTGCATGGAAGTTTTAGGTCTTATGACTGCAGCATTGGACGCGATCCCCTTTGCTCATGTTCATATGAAACCTCTGCAGCTTTGCATGCTTAATCAATGGTGCAGGGATTATACTCAGATATCACAGCTGATATACTTAAATCCCAACATTCAACTCTCTCTGTCTTGGTGGTTGGACCATCGCTGTATTCTTCGAGGGGCCTCCTTTGTTCGTCCTTCCTGGACTATGATCTCAACGGATGCAAGCCTTACAGGTTGGGGAGCTATCTGGGGGTCTCTGACAGCACAAGGGGTTTGGAAACCTCAAGAGCGAGGTTACCAATCAGTATTTTAGAACTCTGTGCTATTTTCAGAGCCCTTCAGGCTTGGCCTCTATTAAAGAGAGAACTTTTCATTCATTTTCAGATAGAAAATATCACAACACTGGCTTATGTCAATCATCAGGGAGGGACTCGCAGCTCTTTCGCAATGAAAGAAGTATCTCGGATACTTTCTTGGGTGGAGTCCAACTCTTGTCTAATTTCTGTGATTCATATCCCAGGTGTAGACATTGGGAAGCAGATTATTTCAGTCATCAGACTTTGCATCCAGGGGAGTGGTCTCTTCATCCAGATGTGTTTCATCAGATTGTGCAGATGTGGGGTCTTCCAGAAATAAATCTGATGGCCTCCCGCTTGAACAAGAAACTTCCCAGATACCTTTCCAGGTCCAAGGATCCTAAGGCGAAGCTGGTGGATTTTTTAGCAGTTCCTTGGTTTTACCAACCTGCTTACATTTTTCCGCCTCTAGTTCTTCTTCCAAGGGTGATCTCCAAGATCATAATGGAACAATATCATGTGCTTCTTATAGCACCAGCATGGCCTCACAGGTTTTGGTATGTGGATCTTGTCCTGATGTCCAGTTGCCAACCTTGGCCACTTCCTTTGAGGCCAGACCTTCTGTCTCAAGGGCCGTTTTTCCATCAGGATCTCAAATCTCTAAATTTGAAGGTATGGAAATTGAACGCTTAGTTCTTAGTCATAGAGGTTTCTCTGACTCAGTGATTAGCACTATGTTACAGGCTTGTAAGTCTGTTTCAAGGAAGATTTATTATCGGGTTTGGAAAACCTATATTTCATGGTGTTCTTTTCATAAATTCTAGTGGCATTCTTTTAGAATTCCTAGAATTTTACAGTTTCTTCAGGAAGGTTTGGATAAGGGTTTGTCTGCAAATACTTCTGAAGGGACAAATTTCTGCTCTTTCTGTCTTATTTCATAGGAAGATTGCTAAACTTCTTGATATTCACTGTTTTGTTCAGGCTTTGGTTCGTATCAAACCCGTTATTAAGTCAATTTCTCCTCCTTGGAGTCTTAATCTGGTTTTAAGGATTTTCCAGGCTCCTCCTTTTGAGCCTATGCATTATTTGGATATTAAACTACTTTCTTGGAAAGTGTTATTTATTTTGGCTATCTCTTCTGCTAGAAGAGTTTCTGAGCTGTTAGCTCTCTCTTGTGAGTCTCCTTATCTGATTTTCTATCAAGATAAAGCTGTTTTGCAGACTTTGTTTACATTTTTGCCTAAATTTGTGAATTCTAACAACATTAATAGGGAAATTGTTGTTCCTTCTTATTGTCCTAATCCTAAGAATTATTTTGAAAGATCTTTACATTCTTTGGATGTGGTAAGAGCTTTGAAATGCTATGTTGAGGCTACTAAGGATTTCAGAAAGACTTCTAGTCTGTTTGTTATTTTCTCTGGTTCCAGGAAAGGTCAGAAACTTCTGCCATTTCTTTGGCATCTTGGTTAAAACTTTTGATTTGCAAAGCTTATTTGGAGGCGGGGCAGTCTCCACCTCAGAGAATTACAGCTCAGTCTACTAGATCAGTTGCCACTTCTTGGGCATTCAAGTTGATCAGATTTGCAAAGCAGCAACTTGGTCTTCTTTGCATATATTTACTAAATTTTATCATTTTGATGTATTTGCTTCTTCTAAAGCAGTCTTTGGTACAAAGGTTCTTCAGGCAGCTGTCTCAGTTTGATTTTACTGCCTATGGTTTGATTTTTTTTACATTTTTAAAAAAAACTATTATTATTTGGATTTAATTTCTCAGCTGAAATAGCTGTTTTTCTTTTATCCCTCTCTAGTGACTCTGTGGATTTCCACATCTTGGGTATGATATCCCATACGTCACTAGCTCATGGACTCTTGCCACGTACTCTTAATCATGGACTCTTGTTACACCTCACTACTTGGCTATACATTAAACTAAGGTATGTGTGTGGGGGGAGGTGTATTTATAGGCATTTTGAGGTTTGGGAAACTTTGCCCTCTCCTGGTAGGAATGTATATCCCATACGTCACTAGCTCATGGAATCTTGCCACTATGAAATAAATTAATTTATCAGGTAAGTTCTTACATAAATTATGTTATCGTACACAATAATAACTAAAGAATATTTACTCATACCAAATCATGATTATGTGTGATGAGGAAAATAAATTTAAAATACCGCTAAGGTTGAGTAACAATCTCTCTCAAAAAGTTAGGACCTATTTTAAGTATTTAGGTCCGAAAATCTCCTCTTCACTAGAGCAATGGTATAAACTTAACTATGATAAGTTAAAAGAGATCTGCAACATTTTGAATAGGTGGTCCCGACTTCCATTATCGCTGATGGAGATTAATATGGTAAAAATGATTGTTTTTCCAAAAATGTTTTACTTATTGCAAGCATTGCCTCTTCCTTTGCACAAATCGGATTTAAGGATAATTAACAAAAGTTTAGTCTACTCCTTCCGACAAAAACTTAGACCCATGTTAAGCCTCAAACAACTTCTATTACCCAGAGATAGAGGTGGAAAGAATTTAACCAACTTTGAAATGTATAATAAAACAACATTAGCAAAATATGTGTTAGATTGGGTGTCAAAAACTAATTTTTATACAGACATAGAATAAGAACAAAATATCGTATCTCCTTTTAAATTTGCTGCTTTAATTCATATGTTCAAAAATCTACCTCCAGCTCTTACAAAGCTGTGTGTTATAAAAGAACCAATTAGGGCATGGCAGGAGATATGTAAGTTAAATTACTTACATTTCTGTATATCTAACTATTTGCCATATATGGTAACCCTCAATTTACAGGGAGTGCAGAATTATTAGGCAAATGAGTATTTTGACCACATCATCCTCTTTATGCATGTTGTCTTACTCCAAGCTGTATAGGCTCGAAAGCCTACTACCAATTAAGCATATTAGGTGATGTGCATCTCTGTAATGAGAAGGGGTGTGGTCTAATGACATCAACACCCTATATCAGGTGTGCATAATTATTAGGCAACTTCCTTTCCTTTGGCAAAATGGGTCAAAAGAAGGACTTGACAGGCTCAGAAAAGTAAAAAATAGTGAGATATCTTGCAGAGGGAGCACTCTTAAAATTGCAAAGCTTCTGAAGCGTGATCATCGAACAATGAAGCGTTTCATTCAAAATAGTCAACAGGGTCGCAAGCGTGTGGAAAAACCAAGGCGCAAAATAACTGCCCATGAACTGAGAAAAGTCAAGCGTGCAGCTGCCAAGATGCCAGTTGCCACCAGTTTGGCCATATTTCAGAGCTGCAACATCACTGGAGTGCCCAAAAGCACAAGGTGTGCAATACTCAGAGACATGGCCAAGGTAAGAAAGGCTGAAAGACGACCACCACTGAACAAGACACACAAGCTGAAACGTCAAGACTGGGCCAAGAAATATCTCAAGACTGATTTTTCTAAGGTTTTATGGACTGATGAAATGAGAGTGAGTCTTGATGGGCCAGATGGATGGGCCCGTGGCTGGATTGGTAAAGGGCAGAGAGCTCCAGTCCGACTCAGACGCCAGCAAGGTGGAGGTGGAGTACTGGTTTGGGCTGGTATCATCAAAGATGAGCTTGTGGGGCCTTTTCGGGTTGAGGATGGAGTCAAGCTCAACTCCCAGTCCTACTGCCAGTTTCTGGAAGACACCTTCTTCAAGCAGTGGTACAGGAAGAAGTCTGCATCCTTCAAGAAAAACATGATTTTCATGCAGGACAATGCTCCATCACACGCGTCCAAGTACTCCACAGCGTGGCTGGCAAGAAAGGGTATAAAAGAAGAAAATCTAATGACATGGCCTCCTTGTTCACCTGATCTGAACCCCATTGAGAACCTGTGGTCCATCATCAAATGTGAGATTTACAAGGAGGGAAAACAGTACACCTCTCTGAACAGTGTCTGGGAGGCTGTGGTTGCTGCTGCACGCAATGTTGATGGTGAACAGATCAAAACACTGACAGAATCCATGGATGGCAGGCTTTTGAGTGTCCTTGCAAAGAAAGGTGGCTATATTGGTCCCTGATTTGTTTTTGTTTTGTTTTTGAATGTCAGAAATGTATAATTGTGAATGTTGAGATGTTATATTGGTTTCACTGGTAAAAATAAATAATTGAAATGGGTTTTTTGGGTTCATTGAGAACATGGTTGTTGTTCAATAATAAAATTAATCCTTAAAAATACAACTTGCCTAATAATTCTGCACTCCCTGTATAGCAGGCTTTACAACCAAACCGCTAGCAGGGGCCGTCAATCATCACCTAAAACTTCCGAACCTGAAACGAAGGGGGTTGGAAGCAGCATCTGCTGCTTGTTAAATATACCCCAAAGTATCAACAGAGTTGACAAAACCTCTTTGGAGGTATATTATCAGGAAGTTTAGATTTGATTAATCCTTAATTTACATATTTAAAGGGACAGGAAACCCAAAACAAGTCTTTCGTGATTTGGATAGAACATACAATGTTAAACAACATTCCAATTGATTTCTATTATCAAATTTGCTTCATTATCTTGTTATCCTTTGCAGAAGGAACACCATTGCACTACTCGCAGCTAACTGAACACATCTAGTTAGTCAATCACAAGAGACAAATGTGTGCAGGCACCAATCATCAGCTAGCTCCCACTAGTGTAGGATATGTGTGCATTATTTTTCAAAAAGGGATACCAAGAGAATGAAGAACATTTGAAAATAGAAGTGAAATTAAAACTGACTTAAAATGACATGCTCTATCTGAATTATTAAAGTTTAATTTTGACTTTCCTATCCCTTAAACTACTAATCAATTGGTAAAGATTGCCAGAGAAAAACAGAATTTATGTTTACCTGATAAATTACTTTCTCCAACGGTGTGTCCGGTCCACGGCGTCATCCTTACTTGTGGGATATTCTCCTCCCCAACAGGAAATGGCAAAGAGCCCAGCAAAGCTGGTCACATGATCCCTCCTAGGCTCCGCCTACCCCAGTCATTCGACCGACGTTAAGGAGGAATATTTGCATAGGAGAAACCATATGGTACCGTGGTGACTGTAGTTAAAGAAAATAAATTATCAGACCTGATTAAAAAAACCAGGGCGGGCCGTGGACCGGACACACCGTTGGAGAAAGTAATTTATCAGGTAAACATAAATTCTGTTTTCTCCAACATAGGTGTGTCCGGTCCACGGCGTCATCCTTACTTGTGGGAACCAATACCAAAGCTTTAGGACACGGATGAAGGGAGGGAGCAAATCAGGTCACCTAAATGGAAGGCACCACGGCTTGCAAAACCTTTCTCCCAAAAATAGCCTCAGAAGAAGCAAAAGTATCAAACTTGTAAAATTTGGTAAAAGTGTGCAGTGAAGACCAAGTCGCTGCCCTACATATCTGATCAACAGAAGCCTCGTTCTTGAAGGCCCATGTGGAAGCCACAGCCCTAGTGGAATGAGCTGTGATTCTTTCGGGAGGCTGCCGTCCGGCAGTCTCGTAAGCCAATCTGATGATGCTTTTAATCCAAAAAGAGAGAGAGGTAGAAGTTGCTTTTTGACCTCTCCTTTTACCAGAATAAACAACAAACAAGGAAGATGTTTGTCTAAAATCCTTTGTAGCATCTAAATAGAATTTTAGAGCGCGAACAACATCCAAATTGTGCAACAAACGTTCCTTCTTTGAAACTGGTTTCGGACACAGAGAAGGTACGATAATCTCCTGGTTAATGTTTTTGTTAGAAACAACTTTTGGAAGAAAACCAGGTTTAGTACGTAAAACCACCTTATCTGCATGGAACACCAGATAAGGAGGAGAACACTGCAGAGCAGATAATTCTGAAACTCTTCTAGCAGAAGAAATTGCAACTAAAAACAAAACTTTCCAAGATAATAACTTAATATCAACGGAATGTAAGGGTTCAAACGGAACCCCCTGAAGAACTGAAAGAACTAAATTGAGACTCCAAGGAGGAGTCAAAGGTTTGTAAACAGGCTTAATTCTAACCAGAGCCTGAACAAAGGCTTGAACATCTGGCACAGCTGCCAGCTTTTTGTGAAGTAACACAGACAAGGCAGAAATCTGTCCCTTCAGGGAACTTGCAGATAATCCTTTTTCCAATCCTTCTTGAAGGAAGGATAGAATCTTAGGAATCTTAACCTTGTCCCAAGGGAATCCTTTAGATTCACACCAACAGATATATTTTTTCCAAATTTTGTGGTAAATCTTTCTAGTTACAGGCTTTCTGGCCTGAACAAGAGTATCGATAACAGAATCTGAGAACCCCCGCTTCGATAAGATCAAGCGTTCAATCTCCAAGCAGTCAGCTGGAGTGAAACCAGGTTCGGATGTTCGAACGGACCCTGAACAAGAAGGTCTCGTCTCAAAGGTAGCTTCCAAGGTGGAGCCGATGACATATTCACCAGATCTGCATACCAAGTCCTGCGTGGCCACGCAGGAGCTATCAAGATCACCGACGCCCTCTCCTGATTGATCCTGGCTACCAGCCTGGGGATGAGAGGGAACGGCGGGAACACATAAGCTAGTTTGAAGGTCCAAGGTGCTACTAGTGCATCCACTAGAGCCGCCTTGGGATCCCTGGATCTGGACCCGTAGCAAGGAACTTTGAAGTTCTGACGAGAGGCCATCAGATCCATGTCTGGAATGCCCCACAGCTGAGTGACTTGGGCAAAGATTTCCGGATGGAGTTCCCACTCCCCCGGATGCAATGTCTGACGACTCAGAAAATCCGCTTCCCAATTTTCCACTCCTGGGATGTGGATAGCGGACAGGTGGCAGGAGTGAGACTCCGCCCATAGAATGATTTTGGTCACTTCTTCCATCGCTAGGGAACTCCTTGTTCCCCCCTGATGGTTGATGTACACAACAGTTGTCATGTTGTCTGATTGAAACCGTATGAACTTGGCCCTCGCTAGCTGAGGCCAAGCCTTGAGAGCATTGAATATCGCTCTCAGTTCCAGAATATTTATCGGTAGAAGAGATTCTTCCCGAGACCAAAGACCCTGAGCTTTCAGGGATCCCCAGACCGCGCCCCAGCCCATCAGACTGGCGTCGGTCGTGACAATGACCCACTCTGGTCTGCGGAATGTCATCCCTCGTGACAGGTTGTCCAGGGACAGCCACCAACGGAGTGAGTCTCTGGTCCTCTGATTTACTTGTATCTTCGGAGACAAGTCTGTATAATCCCCATTCCACTGACTGAGCATGCACAGTTGTAATGGTCTTAGATGAATGCGCGCAAAAGGAACTATGTCCATAGCCGCTACCATCAACCCGATCACTTCCATGCACTGAGCTATGGAAGGAAGAGGAACGGAATGAAGTATCCGACAAGAGTCTAGAAGCTTTGTTTTTCTGGCCTCTGTCAGAAATATCCTCATTTCTAAGGAGTCTATTATTGTTCCCAAGAAGGGAACCCTTGTTGACGGAGATAGAGAACTCTTTTCCACGTTCACTTTCCATCCGTGAGATCTGAGAAAGGCCAGGACGATGTCCGTGTGAGCCTTTGCTTGAGGAAGGGACGACGCTTGAATCAGAATGTCGTCCAAGTAAGGTACTACAGCAATGCCCCTTGGTCTTAGCACAGCTAGAAGGGACCCTAGTACCTTTGTGAAAATCCTTGGAGCAGTGGCTAATCCGAAAGGAAGCGCCACGAACTGGTAATGCTTGTCCAGGAATGCGAACCTTAGGAACCGATGATGTTCCTTGTGGATAGGAATATGTAGATACGCATCCTTTAAATCCACCGTGGTCATGAATTGACCTTCCTGGATGGAAGGAAGAATAGTTCGAATGGTTTCCATCTTGAACGATGGAACCTTGAGAAACTTGTTTAAGATCTTGAGATCTAAGATTGGTCTGAACGTTCCCTCTTTTTTGGGAACTATGAACAGATTGGAGTAGAACCCCATCCCTTGTTCTCTTAATGGAACAGGATGAATCACTCCCATTTTTAACAGGTCTTCTACACAATGTAAGAATGCCTGTCTTTTTATGTGGTCTGAAGACAACTGAGACCTGTGGAACCTCCCCCTTGGGGGAAGTCCCTTGAATTCCAGAAGATAACCTTGGGAGACTATTTCTAGCGCCCAAGGATCCAGAACATCTCTTGCCCAAGCCTGAGCGAAGAGAGAGAGTCTGCCCCCCACCAGATCCGGTCCCGGATCGGGGGCCAACATTTCATGCAGTCTTGGTAGCAGTGGCAGGTTTCTTGGCCTGCTTTCCCTTGTTCCAGCCTTGCATTGGTCTCCAAGCTGGCTTGGCTTGAGAAGTATTACCCTCTTGCTTAGAGGACGTAGCACCTCGGGCTGGTCCGTTTCTACGAAAGGGACGAAAATTAGGTTTATTTTTTGCCTTGAAAGGCCGATCCTGAGGAAGGGCGTGGCCCTTACCCCCAGTGATATCAGAGATAATCTCTTTCAAGTCAGGGCCAAACAGCGTTTTCCCCTTGAAAGGAATGTTAAGTAGCTTGTTCTTGGAAGACGCATCAGCCGACCAAGATTTCAACCAAAGCGCTCTGCGCGCCACAATAGCAAACCCAGAATTCTTAGCCGCTAACCTAGCCAATTGCAAAGTGGCGTCTAGGGTGAAAGAATTAGCCAATTTGAGAGCATTGATTCTGTCCATAATCTCCTCATAAGGAGGAGAATCACTATCGACCGCCTTTATCAGCTCATCGAACCAGAAACATGCGGCTGTAGCGACAGGGACAATGCATGCAATTGGTTGTAGAAGGTAACCCTGCTGAACAAACATCTTTTTAAGCAAACCTTCTAATTTTTTATCCATAGGATCTTTGAAAGCACAACTATCCTCTATGGGTATAGTGGTGCGTTTGTTTAAAGTGG
Organism: Bombina bombina; assembly: GCF_027579735.1. Taxonomy (NCBI): domain Eukaryota; kingdom Metazoa; phylum Chordata; class Amphibia; order Anura; family Bombinatoridae; genus Bombina; species Bombina bombina. Next base: position 653,164,121 of record NC_069499.1, read on the forward strand.
AAACCGCTCCCTCGACCTTGGGGACTGTCTGCCATGAGTCCTTTCTGGGGTCGACCAAAGGAAACAATTTTTTAAATATGGGGGGAGGGACGAAAGGAATACCGGGCCTTTCCCATTCTTTATTAACAATGTCCGCCACCCGCTTGGGTATAGGAAAAGCTTCTGGGAGCCCCGGCACCTCTAGGAACTTGTCCATTTTACATAGCTTCTCTGGGATGACCAACTTGTCACAATCATCCAGAGTGGATAATACCTCCTTAAGCAGAATGCGGAGATGTTCCAACTTAAATTTAAATGCAATCACATCAGGTTCAGCCTGTTGAGAAATGTTCCCTGAATCAGTAATTTCTCCCTCAGACAAAACCTCCCTGGCCCCATCAGACTGGGTTAGGGGCCCTTCAGAGATATTAGTATCAGCGTTGCCATGCTCTTCAGTATCTAAAACAGAGCAGCCGCGCTTACGCTGACAAGTGTTCATTTGGGCTAAAATGTTTTTGACAGAATTATCCATTACAGCCGTTAATTGTTGCATAGTAAGGAGTATTGGCGCGCTAGATGTACTAGGGGCCTCCTGAGTGGGCAAGACTCGTGTAGACGAAGGAGGGAATGATGCAGTACCATGCTTACTCCCCTCACTTGAGGAATCATCTTGGGCATCATTGTCATTATCACATAAATCACATTTATTTAAATGAATAGGAATTCTGGCTTCCCCACATTCAGAACACAGTCTATCTGGTAGTTCAGACATGTTAAACAGGCATAAACTTGATAACAAAGTACAAAAACGTTTTAAAATAAAACCGTTACTGTCACTTTAAATTTTAAACTGAACACACTTTATTACTGCAATTGCGAAAAAACATGAAGGAATTGTACAAAATTCACCAAATTTTCACCACAGTGTCTTAAAGCCTTAAAAGTATTGCACACCAAATTTGGAAGCTTTAACCCTTAAAATAACGGAACCGGAGCCGTTTTAAACTTTAACCCCTTTACAGTCCCTGGTATCTGCTTTGCTGAGACCCAACCAAGCCCAAAGGGGAATACGATACCAAATGACGCCTTCAGAAAGTCTTTTCTAAGTATCAGAGCTCCTCACACATGCGACTGCATGCCATGCCTCTCAAAAACAAGTGCGCCACACCGGCGCGAAAATGAGGCTCTGCTTATGCTTTGGGAAAGTCCCTAAGTAATAAGGTGTCTAATACAGTGCCTGCCGATATTCTTATATCAAAATACCCAGATAAAATGATTCCTCAAGGCTAAATATGTGTTAATAATGCATCGATTTAGCCCAGAAAAGTCTACAGTCTTAATAAGCCCTTGTGAAGCCCTTATTTATGATCGTAATAAACATGGCTTACCGGATCCCATAGGGAAAATGACAGCTTCCAGCATTACATCGTCTTGTTAGAATGTGTCATACCTCAAGCAGCAAGAGACTGCATACTGTTCCCCCAACTGAAGTTAGTAGCTCTCAACAGTCCTGTGTGGAACAGCCATGGATTTTAGTTACGGTTGCTAAAATCATTTTCCTCATACAAACAGAAATCTTCATCTCTTTTCTGTTTCTGAGTAAATAGTACATACCAGCACTATTTCAAAATAACAAACTCTTGATTGAATAATAAAAACTACAGTTAAACACTAAAAAACTCTAAGCCATCTCCGTGGAGATGTTGCCTGTACAACGGCAAAGAGAATGACTGGGGTAGGCGGAGCCTAGGAGGGATCATGTGACCAGCTTTGCTGGGCTCTTTGCCATTTCCTGTTGGGGAGGAGAATATCCCACAAGTAAGGATGACGCCGTGGACCGGACACACCTATGTTGGAGAAAGGAAGTTCTTTGTATACAATGTGGATATAGAAATGCACATTTACTGCATTCTTCTGGTATTGCTATAAGAGTTTGTTACTGGCTAAGTAAAATATGTCAGATTAGGATCAATATAGATATTCAGGATATTTTCTTTTTACTTGATGGTTCTCAACAAGACACTGAGGTAAGAGCCCCTCAGAAAAAAGGTTGCACTGATAGCACTCAAAGCTTGGATTTATAGTAGAGAAACTGGGAATAATAAAATATAACTTTTATTGTGGTTACATTAAAATCTCGGGACCCAGTGTATGAAACACAATTAAAAACACCTAAAGACTCGTGTGGCTAGATTCCTGCTAATTAATAAATGTTGCCTTTGAGATATTATATATCCAAACAGGAATCAGCACTGAAGGTAGTGTCTATTATAGAGATCATATATATAATATAGAAGGTAAAATGCTACGGGCATGGTGTGGGCGGGGCCGGGCGTGACATGGGCTGGGCCGTGCTGACGTGAGAGAGCTCAAAAGAGGGGCGATAGAGAGAGAGCAAAAGAGGGGGGTAGAGAGAGCAAAACAGGGGGGATAGAGAGAGCAAAAGAGAGGGAGAGAGACAGCTAAAGAGAGGGGGGAGGGAGAGCAAAAGAAAGGGGAGAGAGAAAGAGAGCAAAAGAGAGGGGGGAGAAAGAGGAGAGAGAGCAAAGGAGGGGAGATAGAGCAAAAGAGAGGGGAGAGTGCAAATGAGGGGAGAGATAGACAGAGAGAGAGAGAGCGCACAAAAGAGAGGGGGAGAGAGAGAGCAAAAGAGAGGGGAGAGAGAGAGCAAAAGTGAGGGGGAGAGACAGCAAAATAGAGGGGGAGAGTGCAAAAGAGAGGGGGGAGAGAGAGAGCGCAAAAGAGAGGGGGGAAAGAGATGGGGAGTAAGAGAGAAAGCAAAAGAGAGGGGAGAGAGAGCAAAAGAGAGGGGAAAGAGAGCGCATAAGAGAGGAGGGAGAGAGAGCAAAGAGAGGGAGGGAGAGAGCAAAAAAGAGGGGGAGAGATACAGCAAAAGAGAGGGGGAAAGAGAGCAAAAGAAAGGGAAGAGAGAGAGCACAAGAGGGGGGATAGAGAGAGAGCAAAAGAGGGGGGATAGAGAGAGCAAAAGAGAGGGGGAGAGAGAGAGAGGGGGAAAGAGAGGGCGGAGAGAGAGAGAGCAAAAGAGGGGGGAAAGATAGAGCAAAAGAGGGGGGATAGAGAGAGCAAAAGAGGGGGGATAGAGAGAGCAAAAGAGGGGGATAGAGAGAGCAAAAGAGAGGGGGAGAGAGAGAGCAAAAGAGAGGGGGAGAGAGAGAGAGAGAGAGCAAAAGAGAGTGGAAGAGTTCAATAGAGAGGGGGAGAGCGCAAAAGAGAGGGGAAGAGAGAGCGCAAAAGAGAGGGAGGAAAAGAGAGGGGGAGAGAGAGAGCAAAAGAGAGGGGAGAGAGAACAAAAGAGAGGGGAGAGAGAGCAAAAGAGAGGGGAGAGAGAGCAAAAGAGAGGGAGAGAGAGCAAAAGAGAGGGAGAAAGACAGCAAAAGAGAGGGGGAGAAAGGGGAGAGAGAGCAAAAGAGAGAGGGGACAGAGCAAAAAAGGGGAGAGAGAGAGCATGCAAAAGAGAGGGGGAAGAGAGGGGGGAGAGAGAGAGAGAAAGCAAAAGAGAGGGGAGAGCGAGCAAAAGAGAGGGGGAGAGAGAGAGAGCAAAAGAGAGGGGGGAGAGTGCAAAAAGAGAGGGGGGAGAGAGCGCAAAAGAGAGGGTGGTAGAGAGAGGGAGGAGAGAGAGAGAGCAAAAGAGAGGGAGAGAGAGAGCAAAAGAGGGTGAGAGAGAGAGCATAAGAAAGCAGGGATAGAGAAAGCAAAAGAGAGGAGGGAGAGAGAGAGAGCAAAAGAGAGGGGGAAGAGAGCAAAAGAAAGGGGAGAGAGAGAGCAAATGAGGGGGGATAGAGAAAGCAAAAGAGGGGGATAGAGAGAGTAAAAGTGCGGGGGGGTAGAGAGCAAAAGAGAGGGGAGAGAGAGCAAAAGAGAGGGGGGAGAGAGAGAGCACAAAAGAGAGGGGGGAAAGAGACGGGGGGAGTAAGAGAGAGAGCGCATAAGAGAGGAGGGAGAGAGAGAGCAAAAGAGAGGGGAGAGAGATACAGCAAAAGAGAGGGGGAAAGAGAGCAAAAGAAAGGGAAGAGAGAGAGCACAAGAGGGGGGATAGAGAGAGAGCAAAAGAGGGGGGATAGAGAGAGCAAAAGAGGGGGGATAGAGAGAGCAACAGAGATGGGTGAGAGAGAGAGCATAAGGGTGGATAGAGAGAGCAAAAGAGAGGGTGAGAGACAGCAAAGGAGAGGGGGAGAGAGAGCAAAAGAGAGGGGGAGAGAGAGAGCAAAAGAGAGGGGGAGAGAGCAAAAGAGAGGGAGGAAAAGAGAGGAAGAGAGAAAGAGGGAGAGAGAGAGAGCAAAAGAGAGGGGAGAGAACAAAAGAGAGGGATAGAGAGCAAAAGATAGGGGGATAAAGGGGTGAGAGAGCAAAAGAGAGGGGAGAGAGAGTAAAAGATAAGGGGGAGAGCGCAAAAAAGGGGAGAGAGAGCATGCCAAAGAGAGGGGGGGGGGGAGAGGGGGGGGAGAGAGAGAGAGAGCAAAATTGAGGGGAGAGAGAGCAAAAGAGCACAAAAGAGAGGGGAAAGAGAGTGCAAAAGAGAGGGGGGAAAGAAAGGGGAGAGAGAGAGAGCAAAAGAGAGGGAGAGAGAGAGCAAAAGAGAGCCGGAGAGAGAGAGCATAAGAGAGGATGGAGAGAGAGAGCAAAATAGAGGGGGAAAGAGAGCAAAGAGGGGGGTAGAGAGAGCAAAAGTGAGGGGGGAGAGAGAGCAAAAGAGAGGGGGGAGAGAAAGAGCAAAAGAGAGGGGGAAGAGAGCAAAAGAGAGGGGGAAGAGTGCAAAAGAGAGGGGGGAGAGAGAGCAAAAGAGGAGGGATAGAGAGGGCAAAAGAGGAGGGATAGAGAGAGCGAAAGAGAGGGAGAGAGACAGCAAAAGAGAGGGGGGAAATAGCAAAAGAAAGGGGGGATAGAGAGAGCAAAAGAGGGGGATAGAGAGAGCAAAAGAGAGGGAGAGAGAGAGCAAAAGAGAGGGGGAGAGAGAGAGCAAAAGAGAGGGGGAGAGAGAGAGCAAAAGAGAGGGAGAGAGACAGCAAAATAGAGAGGGAGAGAGAGCAAAAGAGAGGGAGAGAGAGAGAGCAAAAGAGAGGGGGGAAAGAGTAAAAGAGAGGGGAAGAGAGAGTGCAAAAGAGAGGGAGGAAAAGAGAGGGGGGAGAGAGAGAACAAAAGAGAGAGGAGTGAGAGCAAAACAGAGGGGAGATAGAGAGAGCAAAAGAGAGGGAGATAGACATCAAAAGAGAGGGGGAGAAATGGGGGAGAAATAGGAGAGAAAGAGCAAAAGAGAGGGGGAGAGCGCAAAAGAGGGGAGAGAGAGAGTGAGCAAAAGAGAGGGGGGAAAGAGAGAGCAAAAGAGAGGGGGAAGAGCACAAAATAGAGGGGGGAGAGAGTGCAAAAGAGAGGGAGAGAGACAGCAAAAGAGAGGAGGCAGAGAGCAAAAGAAAGGGGGAGAGAGAGAGCAAAAGAGAGGGGGGAAAGAGTAAAAGAGAGGGGAAGAGAGAGTGCAAAAGAGAGGGAGGAAAAGAGAGGGGGAGAGAGAGAACAAAAGAGAGGGGAGTGAGAGCAAAACAGAGGGGAGATAGAGAGAGCAAAAGAGAGGGAGATAGACATCAAAAGAGAGGGGGAGAAATGGGGGAGAAATAGGAGAGAAAGAGCAAAAGAGAGGGGGGAGAGCGCAAAAGAGGGGAGAGAGAGAGTGAGCAAAAGAGAGGGGGGAAAGAGAGAGCAAAAGAGAGGGGGAAGAGCGCAAAATAGAGGGGGGAGAGAGTGCAAAAGAGAGGGAGAGAGACAGCAAAAGAGAGGAGGCAGAGAGCAAAAGAAAGGGGGAGAGCAAAAGAGGGGGGGTAGAGACAGCCAAAGAGAGGAGAGAGACAGCAAAAGAAGGGAGAGAGAGAGCACAAAAGAGAGGGAGGAAAAGAGATGCGGAGAGAGAGAGCAGAAGAGAGGGAGAGAGAGAGCGCAAAAGAGAGGGGGAAAAGAGTAAAAGAGAGGGGAGATAGAGAAAGAGCAAGGGGTGGAACCGCTGTACTGCAAAAAATGGCCCGTGTACACAGGCTTTAGGACTAGTATTTATATATTTGTTGATCAGTTTTCCATATCATGGTAAAAATAATTGAATTTGCTACGATATAATACGGGGATCATGCTGTATCAGCATCTTATTGTTATATCCTTAAATAAAATATTATTGGTATTGGATTCTGTATGTTTGACCATATATATATACAGGGAGTGCAGAATTATTAGGCAAGTTGTATTTTTGAGGATTAATTTTATTATTGAACAACAAACAGCAAAAAGAGAGGGGGGAGAGAGCGCAAAAAAGAGGGTGGTAGAGAGAGGGAGGAGAGAGAGAGAGCAAAAGAGAGGGAGAGAGAGAGAGCAAAAGAGGGTGAGAGAGAGAGCATAAGAAAGCAGGGATAGAGAAAGCGAAAGAGAGGAGGGAGAGAGAGAGCAAAAGAGAGGGGGGAAGAGAGCAAAAGAAAGGGGAGAGAGAGAGCAAATGAGGGGGGATAGAGAAAGCAAAAGAGGGGGATAGAGAGAGTAAAAGTGCGGGGGGAGAGAGAGCAAAAGAGAGGGGAGAGAGAGCAAAAGAGAGGGGGGAGAGAGAGAGCACAAAAGAGAGGGGGGAAAGAGACGGGGGGAGTAAGAGAGAGAGCGCATAAGAGAGGAGGGAGAGAGAGAGCAAAAGAGAGGGGGGAGAGATACAGCAAAAGAGAGGGGGAAAGAGAGCAAAAGAAAGGGAAGAGAGAGAGCACAAGAGGGGGGATAGAGAGAGAGCAAAAGAGGGGGGATAGAGAGAGCAAAAGAGGGGGGATAGAGAGAGCAACAGAGATGGGTGAGAGAGAGAGCATAAGGGTGGATAGAGAGAGCAAAAGAGAGGGTGAGAGACAGCAAAGGAGAGGGGGAGAGAGAGCAAAAGAGAGGGGGAGAGAGAGAGCAAAAGAGAGGGGAGAGAGCAAAAGAGAGGGAGGAAAAGAGAGGAAGAGAGAAAGAGGAAGAGAGAGAGAGAGCAAAAGAGGGGGAGAGAACAAAAGAGAGGGATAGAGAGCAAAAGAGAGGGGGATAAAGGGGAGAGAGAGCAAAAGAGAGGGGAGAGAGAGTAAAAGATAGGGGGGAGAGCACAAAAAAGGGGAGAGAGAGCATGCCAAAGAGAGGGGGGAAGAGAGGGGGGGGAGAGAGAGAGAGGGAAATTGAGGGGAGAGAGAGCAAAAGAGAGGGGGAGAGCACAAAAGAGAGGGGAAAGAGAGTGCAAAAGAGAGGGGGGAAAAAAAGGGGAGAGAGAGAGAGCAAAAGAGAGGGAGAGAGAGAGAGCAAAAGAGAGCCGGAGAGAGACAGCATAAGAGAGGATGGAGAGAGAGAGCAAAATAGAGGGGGAAAGAGAGCAAAAGAAAGGGGAGAGAGAGCAAAGAGGGGGGTAGAGAGAGCAAAAGTGAGGGGGGAGAGAGAGCAAAAGAGAGGGGGGAGAGAAAGAGCAAAAGAGAGGGGGAAGAGAGCAAAGGAGAGGGGGAAAAGTGCAAAAGAGAGGGGGGGGGAGAGAGAGCAAAAGAGGAGGGATAGAGAGGGCAAAAGAGGAGGGATAGAGAGAGCGAAAGAGAGGGAGAGAGACAGCAAAAGAGAGGGGGGAAATAGCAAAAGAAGGGGGGATAGAGAGAGCAAAAGAGGGGGATAGAGAGAGCAAAAGAGAGGGAGAGAGAGAGCAAAAGAGAGGGGGAGAGAGAGAGCAAAAGAGAGGGGGAGAGAGAGAGCAAAAGAGAGGGGGAGAGAGAGAGCAAAAGAGAGGGGGAGAGAGAGAGCAAAAGAGAGGGAGAGAGACAGCAAAAGAGAGGGGGAGATAGAGCAAAAGAGAGGGAGAGAGAGAGAGCAAAAGAGAGGGGGAAAGAGTAAAAGAGAGGGGAAGAGAGAGTGCAAAAGAGAGGGAGGAAAAGAGATGGGGAGAGAGAGAACAAAAGAGAGGAGTGAGAGCAAAACAGAGGGGAGATAGAGAGAGCAAAAGAGAGGGAGATAGACATCAAAAGAGAGGGGGAGAAATGGGGGAGAAATAGGAGAGAAAGAGCAAAAGAGAGGGGGAGAGCGCAAAAGAGGGGAGAGAGAGAGTGAGCAAAAGAGAGGGGGAAAGAGAGAGCAAAAGAGAGGGGGAAGAGCGCAAAATAGAGGGGAAAGAGAGGGAGAGAGACAGCAAAAGAGAGGAGGCAGAGAGCAAAAGAAAGGGGGAGAGAGAGAGCAAAAGAGAGGGGGGAAAGAGTAAAAGAGAGGGGAAGAGAGAGTGCAAAAGAGAGGGAGGAAAAGAGAGGGGGGAGAGAGAGAACAAAAGAGAGGGGAGTGAGAGCAAAAGAGAGGGAGATAGACATCAAAAGAGAGGGGGAGAAATGGGGGAGAAATAGGAGAGAAAGAGCAAAAGAGAGGGGAGAGAGAGAGTGAGCAAAAGAGAGGGGGGAAAGAGAGAGCAAAAGAGAGGGGGAAGAGCGCAAAATAGAGGGGGGAGAGAGTGCAAAAGAGAGGGAGAGAGACAGCAAAAGAGAGGAGGCAGAGAGCAAAAGAAAGGGGGAGAGCAAAAGAGGGGGGGGTAGAGACAGCAAAAGAGAGGAGAGAGACAGCAAAAGAAGGGAGAGAGAGAGCACAAAAGAGAGGGAGGAAAAGAGATGCGGAGAGAGAGAGCAGAAGAGAGGGAGAGAGAGAGCGCAAAAGAGAGGGGGAAAAGAGTAAAAGAGAGGGGAGATAGAGAAAGAGCAAGGGGTGGAACCGCTGTACTGCAAAAAATGGCCCGTGTACACAGGCTTTAGGACTAGTATTTATATATTTGTTGATCAGTTTTCCATATCATGGTAAAAATAATTGAATTTGCTACGATATAATACGGGGATCATGCTGTATCAGCATCTTATTGTTATATCCTTAAATAAAATATTATTGGTATTGGATTCTGTATGTTTGACCATATATATATACAGGGAGTGCAGAATTATTAGGCAAGTTGTATTTTTGAGGATTAATTTTATTATTGAACAACAAACAGCAAAAAGAGAGGGGGGAGAGAGCGCAAAAAAGAGGGTGGTAGAGAGAGGGAGGAGAGAGAGAGAGCAAAAGAGAGGGAGAGAGAGAGAGCAAAAGAGGGTGAGAGAGAGAGCATAAGAAAGCAGGGATAGAGAAAGCGAAAGAGAGGAGGGAGAGAGAGAGCAAAAGAGAGGGGGGAAGAGAGCAAAAGAAAGGGGAGAGAGAGAGCAAATGAGGGGGGATAGAGAAAGCAAAAGAGGGGGATAGAGAGAGTAAAAGTGCGAGGGGAGAGAGAGCAAAAGAGAGGGGGGAGAGAGAGAGCACAAAAGAGAGGGGGGAAAGAGACGGGGGGAGTAAGAGAGAGAGCGCATAAGAGAGGAGGGAGAGAGAGAGCAAAAGAGAGGGGGGAGAGATACAGCAAAAGAGAGGGGGAAAGAGAGCAAAAGAAAGGGAAGAGAGAGAGCACAAGAGGGGGGATAGAGAGAGAGCAAAAGAGGGGGGATAGAGAGAGCAAAAGAGGGGGGATAGAGAGAGCAACAGAGATGGGTGAGAGAGAGAGCATAAGGGTGGATAGAGAGAGCAAAAGAGAGGGTGAGAGACAGCAAAGGAGAGGGGGAGAGAGAGCAAAAGAGAGGGGGAGAGAGAGAGCAAAAGAGAGGGGAGAGAGCAAAAGAGAGGGAGGAAAAGAGAGGAAGAGAGAAAGAGGAAGAGAGAGAGAGAGCAAAAGAGAGGGGAGAGAGAGTAAAAGATAGGGGGGAGAGCACAAAAAAGGGGAGAGAGAGCATGCCAAAGAGAGGGGGGAAGAGAGGGGGGGGGAGAGAGAGAGAGCGAAATTGAGGGGAGAGAGAGCAAAAGAGAGGGGGAGAGCACAAAAGAGAGGGGAAAGAGAGTGCAAAAGAGAGGGGGGAAAAAAGGGGAGAGAGAGAGAGAGAGAGAGAGAGAGAGAGAGAGAGAGAGAGAGAGAGAGAGAGCAAAAGAGAGGGAGAGAGAGAGAGCAAAAGAGAGCCGGAGAGAGACAGCATAAAGAGGATGGAGAGAGAGAGCAAAATAGAGGGGGAAAGAGAGCAAAAGAAAGGGGAGAGAGAGCAAAGAGGGGGGTAGAGAGAGCAAAAGTGAGGGGGGAGAGAGAGCAAAAGAGAGGGGGGAGAGAAAGAGCAAAAGAGAGGGGGAAGAGAGCAAAAGAGAGGGGGAAAAGTGCAAAAGAGAGGGGGGGGGAGAGAGAGAGCAAAAGAGGAGGGATAGAGAGGGCAAAAGAGGAGGGATAGAGAGAGCGAAAGAGAGGGAGAGAGACAGCAAAAGAGAGGGGGGAAATAGCAAAAGAAAGGGGGGATAGAGAGAGCAAAAGAGGGGGATAGAGAGAGCAAAAGAGAGGGAGAGAGAGAGCAAAAGAGAGGGGGAGAGAGAGAGCAAAAGAGAGGGGGAGAGAGAGAGCAAAAGAGAGGGAGAGAGACAGCAAAAGAGAGGGGGAGATAGAGCAAAAGAGAGGGAGAGAGAGAGAGCAAAAGAGAGGGGGAAAGAGTAAAAGAGAGGGGAAGAGAGAGTGCAAAAGAGAGGGAGGAAAAGAGAGGGGGGAGAGAGAGAACAAAAGAGAGGAGTGAGAGCAAAACAGAGGGGAGATAGAGAGAGCAAAAGAGAGGGAGATAGACATCAAAAGAGAGGGGGAGAAATGGGGGAGAAATAGGAGAGAAAGAGCAAAAGAGAGGGGGAGAGCGCAAAAGAGGGGAGAGAGAGAGTGAGCAAAAGAGAGGGGGAAAGAGAGAGCAAAAGAGAGGGGGAAGAGCGCAAAATAGAGGGGGGAGAGAGTGCAAAAGAGAGGGAGAGAGACAGCAAAAGAGAGGAGGCAGAGAGCAAAAGAAAGGGGGAGAGAGAGAGAGCAAAAGAGAGGGGGGAAAGAGTAAAAGAGAGGGGAAGAGAGAGTGCAAAAGAGAGGGAGGAAAAGAGAGGGGGGAGAGAGAGAACAAAAGAGAGGGGAGTGAGAGCAAAACAGAGGGGAGATAGAGAGAGCAAAAGAGAGGGAGATAGACATCAAAAGAGAGGGGGAGAAATGGGGGAGAAATAGGAGAGAAAGAGCAAAAGAGAGGGGGAGAGCGCAAAAGAGGGGAGAGAGAGAGTGAGCAAAAGAGAGGGGGGAAAGAGAGAGCAAAAGAGAGGGGGAAGAGCGCAAAATAGAGGGGGGAGAGAGTGCAAAAGAGAGGGATAGAGACAGCAAAAGAGAGGAGGCAGAGAGCAAAAGAAAGGGGGAGAGCAAAAGAGGGGGGATAGAGACAGCAAAAGAGAGGAGAGAGACAGCAAAAGAAGGGGAGAGAGAGCACAAAAGAGAGGGAGGAAAAGAGATGCGGAGAGAGAGAGCAGAAGAGAGGGAGAGAGAGAGCGCAAAAGAGAGGGGGAAAAGAGTAAAAGAGAGGGGAGATAGAGAAAGAGCAAGGGGTGGAACCGCTGTACTGCAAAAAAATGGCCCGTGTACACAGGCTTTAGGACTAGTATTTATATATTTGTTGATCAGTTTTCCATATCATGGTAAAAATAATTGAATTTGCTACGATATAATACGGGGATCATGCTGTATCAGCATCTTATTGTTATATCCTTAAATAAAATATTATTGGTATTGGATTCTGTATGTTTGACCATATATATATATACAGGGAGTGCAGAATTATTAGGCAAGTTGTATTTTTGAGGATTAATTTTATTATTGAACAACAACCATGTTCTCAATGAACCCAAAAAAACTCATTAATATCAAAGCTGAATAGTTTTGGAAGTAGTTTTTAGTTTGTTTTTAGTTATAGCTATTTTAGGGGGATATCTGTGTGTGCAGGTGACTATTACTGTGCATAATTATTAGGCAACTTAACAAAAAACAAATATATACCCATTTCAATTATTTATTTTTATCAGTGAAACCAATATAACATCTCAACATTCACAAATATACATTTCTGACATTCAAAAACAAAACAAAAACAAATCAGTGACCAATATAGCCACCTTTCTTTGCAAGGACACTCAAAAGCCTGCCATCCGTGGATTCTGTCAGTGTTTTGATCTGTTCACCATCAACATTGCGTGCAGCAGCAACCACAGCCTCCCAGACACTGTTCAGAGAGGTGTACTCTTTTCCCTCCTTGTAAATCTCACATTTGATGATGGACCACAGGTTCTCAATGGGGTTCAGATCAGGTGAACAAGGAGGCCATGTCATTAGATTTTCTTCTTTTATACCCTTTCTTGCCAGCCACGCTGTGGAGTACTTGGACGCGTGTGATGGAGCATTGTCCTGCATGAAAATCATGTTTTTCTTGAAGGATGCAGACTTCTTGCTGTACCACTGCTTGAAGAAGGTGTCTTCCAGAAACTGGCAGTAGGACTGGGAGTTGAGCTTGACTCCATCCTCAACCCGAAAAGGCCCCACAAGCTCATCTTTGATGATACCAGCCCAAACGAGTACTCCACCTCCACCTTGCTGGCGTCTGAGTCGGACTGGAGCTCTCTGCCCTTTACCAATCTAGCCACGGGCCCATCCATCTGGCCCATCAAGACTCACTCTCATTTCATCAGTCCATAAAACCTTAGAAAAATCAGTCTTGAGATATTTCTTGGCCCAGTCTTGACGTTTCAGCTTGTGTGTCTTGTTCAGTGGTGGTTGTCTTTCAGCCTTTCTTACCTTGGCCATGTCTCTGAGTATTGCACACCTTGTGCTTTTGGGCACTCCAGTGATGTTGCAGCTCTGAAATATGGCCAAACTGGTGGCAAGTGGCATCTTGGCAGCTGCACGCTTGACTTTTCTCAGTTCATGGGCAGTTATTTTGTGCCTTGGTTTTTCCACACGCTTCTTACGACCCTGTTGACTATTTTGAATGAAACGCTTGATTGTTCGATGATCACGCTTCAGAAGCTTTGCAATTTTAAGAGTGCTGCATCCCTCTGCAAGATATCTCACTATTTTTGACTTTTCTGAGCCTGTCAAGTCCTTTTGACCCATTTTGCCAAAGGAAAGGAAGTTGCCTAATAATTATGCACACCTGATATAGTGTGTTGATGTCATTAGACCACACCCCTTCTCATTACAGAGATGCACATCACCTAATATGCTTAATTGGTAGTAGGCTTTCGAGCCTATACAGCTTGGAGTAAGACAACATGCATAAAGAGGATGATGTGGTCAAAATACTCATTTGCCTAATAATTCTGCACTCCCTGTATATATAGTCTGGCTAGTAATAGATCTCGAGTAGAATATCAACTTGTGGCTTGAATAGCCAAATAAGGTAGTTGTAGTTTAATATATGGTGTTCCTGAGATCTTAATACAGTTAACCATTCTATCTATGGTTAATACAATGTAATGCTTCAACACATGGACTTTGTTACAAAGTATCGTTTGTAGCTTGCTGATCTACGTTGTGGGTTTTAAAAAGATCTACACATCCTTAATACTAACGGGATAACACAAATGGCTGTGGAGGTTCGATGACTCTAGGTCACTAACACAAGTTTATTAACCCAGTTGCGGCTCTGAGTTACTGATGGATATATGTTTTAAAGTGTAACTGTGTTTCTTAAAGTGAATGTCAATTTTATCTTCATGTAAGCCTGCTAAGCGTTCATCTATGGTATACAATTAAAATCATTATGTTTTTTTTTAAATCCGAATTACGATTTTATCATAAATTATAAATAAATAATTCTACCGTTTATTTCAAAGCTCCTCCCAGAGCCGACTTCCTTCTATATGTCTGACGTATACAGCGGTCCCACCCGCTCTATACATATGTGTCAAGCGCACCCCTGAGAGAGAGAGAGTGGTCCTGCGCATGCGCAACAGCAGATCTCAATGCCACTTACTTTCAGCGATCGAAGGAGCAGTCATATATTTTTCATAGCGGCATTGAGCATGAAGTCTATCTCTATTCACGCTGCATCTCCGCCCGCTATAGATCAGTTTTGAGTGACAGATTTCTCAGATTATTCTGTCTAATCACATTTCATACCCCGTGGGATTCATCCCCTTTCCTCCTACGTCACGTTAGTATTGTGCGCATGCGCTAATCCCTATTCATCGGATGGAACCTAGATGCGCGTCCACGATTCGCGCATGCGCACAATTAGACAGAATAATCTGAGAAATCTGTCACTCAAAACTGATCTATAGCGGGCGGAGATGCAGCGTGAATAGAGATAGACTTCAAAGTTCAAATTTGTGAGTACTATTCTGTTTTATAAAGGAATGATGAATGAAAGTCTAGTTATTTTTAGATTATGTTTCATGTGGCGTGACTGATTGCAGTTAACTTTACATTCACTTTAAATAATGATTTGGTTAGCATTAAGCAATTAGTGGTTGTTGTCATATATTGTGAGAATAAATGTTAATCTGGCTCCTATTAACCGTGATACGGTAGTGATTTCTTACAATATGTAATTGTGCCAGTATATGATAGGTCTCGATTGGCTAATGCATTCTCTTTTGAAAAAACTTTCACAGCCACTTAATCTGATAGAACTAAAAGTTATACATTCCTTGTAGGTTACTAACTTTTTACAGAATGCTGAAAGAGCAAACATATATGGTCTGTGTTAGGAACTATATAGAGATGTCGAGTTAATCCCTCTAAAAACAGTACTATGTAGTGATCCCTAGCCTCCTCCTTAATCTTAACACTGCTGGCACAAATTGCACAGCAGTGTGTGAACTACCTTATAGGAAAGCTCAAACGTTACTGAAATTTCTACAATCCTTGCAATTTAATGTAATACTAGGTATGTGTCTATGTGAATATAGTTATAGAGTTAATACTAGGTAGCGTTCACATAGACTCAGGTATAAATTTGAATATATATGGTCATGGATAACGGCTATGTGAGGAGAGCCGTCATATAGTAAATACCGCCAGTGCGGTCAACAAGTCTAAAGTACACTAAAAAAATTGAGCTTCCGAGTGCTCCTAACCCCCTGACGCATTTTGCCCTGCCTTTGAAAAAGTCCTTTACGGGCGAAACACGTCAGAGGGTTAGGAGCACATGGGAGCTTTATTTTTTAGTGTACTTTAGACTTGTTGACCGCACTAGCAGTATTTACTATATGACGCTCTCCTTCCATAGCCGTTATCCATGACCATATATATTGAAATTTATACCTGAGTCTATGTGAACGCTACCTAGTATTAACACTATAACTATATTCACATAGACACATACCTAGTATCACATTAAGTTGCAAGGATCGTAGAAATTTCAGTAATGTTTGAGCTTTCCTATAAGGTAGTTCACACGCTGCTGTGCAATTTGTGCCGGCAGCAGTGAGATTAAGGAGGAGACTAGCGATCTCTACATAGTACTGTTTTTAGAGGGATTAACTCAACAACTCTATACAGTTCCTAACACAGACCATATATGTTTGCTCTTTCAGTATTCTGTGAAAAGTTAGTAACCTACAAGGAATGTATAACTTTTAGTTCTATCAGATTAAGTGGCTGGGAAAGTGGTTTCAGCGACAACTAACACTCATAGAGCATCAGCTTGAATAGCCATTGCAACTTAACGATTTATCTGGTAAACAAGTAAAAAGGTAAAGGCAGCTAAATAGAATATCTAGCGTTTATCTAATATAAACGGTATTTGTCTTAGACTTCACTTGGCTATCCAAGTATCCGCCATTTACCGTAATTACCAACAAGAATGCATTAGCCAATCGAGACCTATCATATACTGGCACAATTACATATTGTAAGAAATCACTACCGTATCACGGTTAATAGGAGCCAGATTAACATTTATTCTCACAATATATGACAACAACCACTAATTGGTTAATGCTAACCAAATCGTTATTTAAGAAACACAGTTACACTTTGACACATATATCCATCAGTAACTCAGAGCCGCAATTGGGTTAATAAACTTGTGTTAGTGATCTAGAGTCATCGAACCTCCACAGCCATTTGTGTTATCCCATTAGTATTGAGGATTTGTAGATCTGTTTAAAACCCACAACGTAGATCAGCAAGCTACAAACGATACTTTGTAACAAAGTCCATGTGTTGAAGCATTACATTGTATTAACCATAGATAGAATGGTTAATTGTATTAAGATCTCAGGAACACCATATATTAAACTACAACTACCTTATTTGGCTATTCAAGACTCAAGTTGATATTCTACTCGAAATCTATTACCAGCCAAAATGTATATATACAGTCAAACATACAGAATCCAACACCAATACCAATATTTTATTTAAGGATATAACAATAAGATGCTGATACAGCATGATCCCCGTATTATATCACAGCAAATTCAATTATTTTTACCATGATATGGAAAACTGATCGACAAATATATAAATATTCTATTGCCTATTAGTGAATATATTTAAGGTTTAACCCTTTATGTTATTTACTAACCTACGGCTAGATTACGAGTTTTGCGTTAAGGTAAAAAAGCAGCGTTAACAGGTCCTAACGCTGCTTTTTTACGCCCGCTGCTATTATGTGTCTTGCAGGTATAGGTGTACCACACACTTTTTTGGCCTTACCACAAACCAACTTACGTAAATTTCGTAAAGGCTTTTTTATATGGGACTTCCATAGTGCCGGTATTACAAGTTTGTCCTGGGAGGCCAAAAAGTGAGCGGTACAGCCTCTACCACCAAGATTCGTAACGCATTTTAAAGTCAGTAGTTATGAGTTTTACACTACAACGCTGTAGCATAAAACTCATGACTAAAGTGCTAAAAAGTACACTAACCCCCATAAACTACCTATTAACCCCTAAACCGAGGCCCTCCCGCATCGCAAACACTAAAATAAAATTATTAACCCCTAATCTGCCGCTCTGGACATTGCCGCCACTATAATAAACATATTAACCCCTAAACTCCCGTATCACAAACACTAGTTAAATATTATTAACCCCTAATCTGCCGCCCCTAACATCGCCACCACCTACCTATATTTATTAACCCCTAATCTGCCGCCCCCAATGTCGCCGCCACTATTCTAAATTTATTAACCCTTTAAAACTAAGTCAAACCCTAACACCCCCTAACTTAAATATTATTTAAATAAATCTAAATAAAATTACCTAAATTATTCCTATCTAAAACTAAATACTTACCTATAAAATAAACCCTAAGATAGCTATAATATAACTAATAGTTACATTGTAGCTAGCTTAGGGTTTATTTTTATTTCACAGGTAAGTTTGTATTTATTTTAACTAGGTAGAATAGTTACTAAATAATTATTAACTATTTAATAACTACCTAGCTAAAATAAATACAAATTGACCTGTAAAATAAAACTTAACCTAACTTACACTAACACCTAACACTACATTAACAATTAAATAACTTACCTAAATTAAATACAATTAAATAAATTAAATACAATTAGCTAAATTACAAAAACAAACAAACACTAAATTACAGAAAATAAAAAACAAATTACAAGATATTTAAACTAATTACACCTAATCTAAGAGCCCTATCAAAATAAAAAAAGTCCCCCCCAAAATAAAAAAAAAACCCTAGCCTAAACTAAACTATCAATAGCCCTTAAAAGGGCCTTTTGTGGGGCATTGCCCCAAAGAAATCAGCTATTTTACCTGAAAAAAAATACAAACAACCCCCCAACAGTAAAATCCACCACCCACACAACCAACCCCCCAAATAAAACCCTAACTAAAAAAACCTAAGCTCCCCATTGCCCTGAAAAGGGCATTTGGATGGGCATTGCCCTTAAAATGGCATTTAGCTCTATTGCTGCCCAAAGACCTAACCTAAAAATAAAACCCACCCAATACACCCTTAAAAAATCCTAACACTAACCCCCGAAGATTCACTTACCGGGAGAAGTCTTCGTCCAAGCGGCAAGATGTCCTCAAAGAAGCCGTCAGAAGTGGTCCTCCAGACGGGCAGAAGTGGTCCTCCAGACAGGCAGAAGTCTTCATCCAGACGGCATCTTCTATCTTCATCCTTCCGACGCGGAGCGGCTCCATCTTCAAGACATCCGGCGCAGAGCATCCTCTTCAATCGACGGCTTCTTCGGAATGAAGGTACCTTTAAGTGACGTCATCCAAGATGGCGTCCCGTCCCTTAGATTCCGATTGGCTGATAGAATTTTATCAGCTAATCGGAATTAAGGTAGAAAAAAATCCTATTGGCTGATGTAATCAGCCAATAGGATTGAGCTTGCATTCTATTGGCTGATTGGAACAGCCAATAGAATGCAAGCTCAATCCAATTGGCTGATTGGATCAGCCAATAGGATTGAAGTTCAATCCTATTGGCTGATTACATCAGCCAATATGATTTTTTCTACCTTAATTCTGATTGGCTGATAAAATTCTTTCAGCCAATCGGAATCTAAGGGACGCCATCTTGGATGACGTCACTTAAAGGTACCTTCATTCCGAAGAAGCCGTTGATTGAAGAGGATGCTCCGCGCCGGATGTCTTGAAGATGGAGCTGCTCCGCGTCGGAAGGATGAAGATAGAAGATGCTGTCTGGATGAAGACTTCTGCCTGTCTGGAGGACGACTTCTGCCTGTCTGGAGGACCACTTCTGCCCGTCCGGAGGACCACTTCTGCAGGCTTCGTTGAGGACATCTTGCCGCTTGGATGAAGACTTCTCCCGGTAAGTAAATCTTCGGGGGTTAGTGTTAGGATTTTTTAAGGGTGTATTGGGTGGGTTTTATTTTTAGGTTAGGGCTTTGGGCAGCAATAGAGCTAAATGCCCTTTTAAGGGCAATGCCCATCCAAATGCCCTTTTCAGGGCAATGGGGAGCTTAGGTTTTTTTAGTTAGGGTTTTATTTGGGGGGTTGGTTGTGTGGGTGGTGGGTTTTACTGTTGGGGGGATTGTTTATATTTCTTTTTCAGGTAAAAGAGCTGATTTCTTTGGGGCAATGCCCCGCAAAAGGCCCTTTTAAGGGCTATTGATAGTTTAGTTTAGGCTAGGTTTTTTTTTTATTTTGGGGGGGCTTTTTTTATTTTGATAGGGCTCTTAGATTAGGTCTAATTTAATTGTAGTGTAGTGTTAGTGTTATTTGTTAGTGTAACGTAGGTTAGGTTTTATTTTACAGGTCAATTTGTATTTATTTTAGCTAGGTAGTTATTAAATAGTTAATAACTATTTAGTAACTATTCTACCTAGTTAAAATAAATACAAACTTGCCTGTGAAATAAAAATAAACCCTAAGCTAGCTACAATGTAACTATTAGTTATATTGTAGCTAGCTTAGGGTTTATTTTATAGGTAAGTATTTAGTTTTAAATAGGAATAATTTAGGTAATGATAGTAATTTTCTTTATATTTATTTAAATAATATTTAAGTTAGGGGGTGTTAGGGTTAGACTTAGGTTTAGGGGTTAATAAATTTAGAATAGTGGCGGCGACGTTGGGGGCGGCAGATTAGTGGTTAATAAATGTAGGTAGGTTGTGGCAACATTGGGGGAGCAGATTAGGGGTTAATAAGTATAATGTAGGTGGTGGCAATGTCTAAGCGGCAGATTAGGGGTTAATAAGTATAATGTAGGTATTGGCGATGTCGGGGGAGGCATATTAGGGGTTAATAAGTGTAAGATTAGGGGTGTATAGACTCTGGGTTCATGTTAGGGTGTTAGGTGTAAACATAAAATTTGTTTCCCCATAGGAATCAATGGGGCTGCATTACTGAGTTTTACGCTGCTTTTTTGCAGGTGTTAGACTTTTTCTCAGCCGGCTCTCCCTATTGATGTTTATGGGGAAATCATGCATGAGCACGTACAACCAGCTCACCGCTGACTTAAGCAGCGCTGGTATTGGAGTGCGGTATGGAGCTCAATTTTGCTCTATGCTCACTTCTTGCCTGTTAACGCCGGGTTGATAAAAACCTGTAATACCAGCGCTGTAGGAAAGTGACCGGTGAGAAAAAAAAATGCACGTTAGCACCGCACAGCTCATAATGCAAGACTCGTAATCTAGGCGCTAGAAAACTAGGTATTAATCACAGCCTCCTCAGTATGATCCTAGCATCATTATTGTAGCTTCATTTTACCTCCTTTATTATATATATGATCTCTATACTAGACACTACCCTCAGTGCTGATTTCTGTTTGGATATATAATATCTCAAAGACAACATTTATTAATTAGCAGGAATCTAGCCACATGAGTCTTTAGGTGTTTTTAAATGTGTTTTCATACACTGGGTCCCGATATTTTAATGTAACCACAATAAAAGTTATATTTTATTATTCCCAGTTCCTCTACTATAAGTCCAAGCTTTGAGTGCTATCAGTGCAGCCTTTTTTTTTCTGAGGGGCTCTTACCTCAGTTTCTTGTTGCTCTTGATATGTTGCACAGCACCTCTCCCCTCTTCTTATCTTACACTAGGGGCCCTAAACCTGTTTATAGCCTCAGAAATATGTAACACTCAGGGGAGTTAGCTGTAGTGGTGCCATTGTACACCTAGTATCTAGATTTATAAATCTACCTATTCTAACTGGTAGAAAGATCATTTTAAAATGATGAAAATCCCGAAAGGGTCCATTACTGGGGAATTTAATAAGCATTTAAGTTATCAGATTATAATAGAACTAGTTGATGCTTTCTTTCATGTTGATGGTTGTATTATCAGTTTTATACAAAATATAGAGAAAATAACTCATTGTATAAACCATTTACAAATCTAAACAAGTCAGAAGACTTGCTATAAACCCAGAAACTCTCTGACTACACTGTTTCCAATGCAGCAAAGGAATCTGGGTAAGATATGCAAATGAGGTTCACAATGACTCACCTTTTTACTTTTAGCCTGCTTTTTAAAGACAGACTTCCCTTTATGCCATAGCACTGCTGCATTACACAGCTTTTATGCTTAGCTAGGGTTAGTACAGTGATTCTAACCAATCCCAGGACAGCTGTTTCATGGTTATTGCCACTCATCAGCTGGGAGTAGGTTGAATCACTGCTTGGTAAAGTTCATTTCTGGGGGAAATTCAACAACAATTAAAATTATGGGGAGGCGAAAAGTGAGTTTAAAATCCTCCACTAAATACAAAATATAGAAAAAATAACTCATTGTATAAACCATTTACAAATCTAAACAAGTCAGAAGACTTGCTATAAACCCAGAAACTCTCTGACTACACTGTTTCCAATGCAGCAAAGGAATCTGGGTAAGATATGCAAATTGGGTTCACAATGACTCACCTTTTTACTTTTAGCCTGATTTTTAACGACAGACTTCCCTTTATGCCATAGCACTGCTGCATTACACAGCTTTTATGCTTAGCTAGGGTTAGTACAGTGATTCTAACCAATCCCAGGACAGCTATTTCGTGGTTTTTACCACTCATCAGCTGGGAGTAGGTTGAATCACTGCTTGGTAAAGTTCATTTCTGGGGGAAATTCAACAACAATTAAAATTATGGGGAGGCGAAAAGTGAGTTTAAAATCCTCCACTAAATACAAAATATAGAGAAAATAACTCATTGTATAAACCATTTACAAATCTAAACAAGTCAGAAGACTTGTTATAAACCCAGAAACTCTCTGACTACACTGTTTCCAATGCAGCAAAGGAATCTGGGTAAGATATGCAAATGGGGTTCACAATGACTCACCTTTTTACTTTTAGCCTGCCTTTTAAAGACAGACTTCCCTTTATGCCATAGCACTGCTGCATTACACAGCTTTTATGCTTAGCTAGGGTTAGTACAGTGATTCTAACCAATCCCAGGACAGCTGTTTTGTGGTTTTTGCCACTCATCAGCTGGGAGTAGGTTGAATCACTGCTTGGTAAAGTTCATTTCTGGGGGAAATTCAACAACAATTAAAATTATGGGGAGGCGAAAAGTGAGTTTAAAATCCTCCACTAAATACAAAATATAGAGAAAATAACTCATTGTATAAACCATTTACAAATCTAAACAAGTCAGAAGACAGCTGTCCTGGGATTGGTTAGAATCACTGTACTAACCCTAGCTAAGCATAAAAGCTGTGTAATGCAGCAGTGCTATGGCATAAAGGGAAGTCTGTCTTTAAAAAGCAGGCTAAAAGTAAAAAGGTGAGTCATTGTGAACCCCATTTGCATATCTTACCCAGATTCCTTTGCTGCATTGGAAACAGTGTAGTCAGAGAGTTTCTGGGTTTATAGCAAGTCTTCTGACTTGTTTAGATTTGTAAATGGTTTATACAATGAGTTATTTTCTCTATATTTTGTATTTAGTGGAGGATTTTAAACTCACTTTTCGCCTCCCCATAATTTTAATTGTTGTTGAATTTCCCCCAGAAATGAACTTTACCAAGCAGTGATTCAACCTACTCCCAGCTGATGAGTGGCAAAAACCATGAAACAGCTGTCCTGGGATTGGTTAGAATCACTGTACTAACCCTAGCTAAGCATAAAAGCTGTGTAATGCAGCAGTGCTATGGCATAAAGGGAAGTCTGTCTTTAAAAAGCAGGCTAAAAGTAAAAAGGTGAGTCATTATGAACCTCATTTGCATATCTTACCCAGATTCCTTTGCTGCATTGGAAACAGTATAGTCAGAGAGTTTCTGGGTTGTTTAGATTTGTAAATGGTTTATACAATGAGTTATTTTCTCTATATTTTGAATTTAGTGGAGGATTTTAAACTCACTTTTCGCCTCCCCATAATTTTAATTGTTGTTCAGTTTTATACAGAAATAGGAAAATGTATTTTATCTCAAGAGAGGGGATTTCAGAAGCAGGTTTTGCTGCCTTTTTCTAACTCCAAAATAATGATGGAATTAAGGATCAGACGACAATGGACTTTTGCTGATGAGTAAGAGGTTAAATAATTTAGTATTTCTTTTTTTTTAGAAGCAACAATGTTATTGCTGTCTGACTTTTTTTTCTCTTTTTTTTTTTTGCTCTGGTTAAGAATGCATGGCGTGTTAATATTTACATAACATTTGGTGAAAACAACCTGACTGTTTATAATATGGATTATTGTAATGCTGTATTGTATTACTAGTCAATTGCTGAAAAGATTGTTAACGATAATAATATTGTATAGAAATATTTATCATTATGTTGATACTATTATTATATCTGTTAGAATATTACCATAAATATTATCTCAGCGGTGTAATCCAACGTGTTAGATATACGCTAGGTTACAATATTATTTAATTATACCTCAGTAGTAACCTCGAAACATATAATATATTTACGTAACTATATTTCCAAAGTTTCAATCAGTTAATCCTTATTAAAACACAATGATTATATTTACGCAGTAAATAGCGTATTAATTATGTCCGAATATATATGTCTATGCTGTTACAATATTCTATACAAAGCAAGCTATAAAGATATTTCTATAAATTAACCTTAATTCCAAATGAATCGCTTATTAAAATCACACCTTACCATTAAACTTACAAGGCAATTTGTAATTAGCTAACAACACAAGTCCAATGCCAAAATATGGATCACTAACTTACAATACTTAAACAACAACTACTAGAGAAGTTTGTATAGTATCAACACAATAACCAATTTATGTGCAGTTATTAAGAGATTTCACAATAAATAAGACTGACTTATAAATATAAAAATACAAAACCTTTTCCTAGCAATAAAATTATTTAGCACCAATATAATTATTTCTAAGCTACACAGGCCAACGGGACATAACTTTAAAATACAAAATACACTTTTAAATCACAGCTACAATTTAACTATAGCTATAGAATACCTTTGATTAAAATATTAAATATACTTAACAATCACATATACTTTACCAGCTCCAGGTGGGGTTGAATATCCAAATATGTCTATTGTCATAATTTTTAGGGGAATTATGCACAATTAGAAGAGAATTAATCCTGATAATTGCTTATCCACAAAGAGAGTCCCAACGGATTTGTCTTAGAGAAAACTGTGTTTGCACACTCGTGTCTCTCTGTAAGCAAAAATGGCAGCAAGCAGGATTGCAACAGTCACCAAGAAAATTTCCAGCAAAAGGAGCCCATTCTCTTTGTACAGAGACCAAACTCCTCCCCATTTCTTAATTACCCAATAGGTTCGGATACGCCCTTTTCGGAGCTTGTCTCTTACTGGTTTATTGGGAAATACCTCTCTTTTAACAGTCAACCCTTTTGGCTGTTATACCAGTTTTATTCCATCGGGGGGCAGCAGACATAGAAAAACAGTTTCATTATCAATATTTGCTACAGTTTAATATATATATTTTAAAGTGTATATTTAATATACTATATTTTCTAGTATTAATAAACAATAGGTTCAATCTATATGGGACTATTTAATACTACTGAAGGTGCACAATTCAAGACCAAACATGGAGTATACTGATTTAGTATATATTTGTATACATCCAAACATTAGGCTTGTGCATAATCTATATAATATACATATAATACATACTTCCTACCTCAAAAAGATGTATTTTAAATGCATATTTCCACAATGGCACTTAAAAGGATTTTAATTTAATACTTTCAGTATGAATTTAATTAATATTTTAGTTCATATTCTGATATAATATTGCCACCTTTTCCAGTTATCATCTTATATAATATACATACTGTCAGGATAGGAAAAGTCCAGAGCCAGACCCAAATGCTAGAATGAGGTTAATTACACCCTAGCACTGTGAGTGTAAACCAGGACCTGACCCCACGACAGCTTCAGTATAATAAGTACTCACTGAAATAAGGTGGAAGTTGGCTCAGCAGGATCAGGCGATGAAACTTCATGCAGATATGGATTAACCAAGAGAGTAGTCAAACCAGCAATGTCCAGCAACGTGTAATCAGGCAGGAAGGGGTTAACCAAAAGAGTAATCAAGCAAGCAATGTCCAGCAACATGTAATCAGGCAGATAAGGGTTAACCAATAGAGTAATCAAGCAAGCAAAGTCCAGCAACGTGTAATCAGGCAGGTAGGGGTTAACAAATAGAGAAATCAAGCACGCAATGTCCAGCAACGTGTAATCAGGCAGGTAGGGGTTAACCAATAGAGTAATCAAGCAATGTCCAGCAACGTGTAATCAGGCAGGTAGGGGTTAACCAATAGAGTAATCAAGCAAGCAATGTCCAGCAACGTGTAATCAGGCAGGTAGGGGTTAACCAATAGAGTAATCAAGTAAGCAATGTCCAGCAACATGTAATCAGGCAGGTAGGGGTTAACCAATAGAGTAATCAAGCAAGCAATGTCCCGAACATGTAATCAGGCAGGGGTTAACCAATAGAATAATCAAGCAAGCAATGTCCAGCAACGTGTAATCAGGCAGGTAGGAGTTAACCAATAGAGTAATCAAGTAAGCAATGTCCAGCAACGTGTAATCAGGCAGGTAGGAGTTAACCAATAGAGTAATCAAGTAAGCAATGTCCAGCAACGTGTAATCAGGCAGGTAGGGGTTAATCAATAGAGTAAGCAAGCAAGCAATGTCCAGCAACGTGTAATCAGGCAGGTAGGGGTTAACCAATAGAATAATCAAGCAAGCAAAGCCCAGCAACGTGTAATCAGGCAGGTAGGGGTTAACCAACAGAATAATCAGGCAAACAGTGTCCAGCAATGAGATATCAGGCAGGTAGGGGTTAACCAACAGAATAATCAGGCAAACAGTGTCCAGCAATGAGATATCAGGCAGGTAGGGGTTAAGCAGGATCGAAGTCTAACAAGCCAAAGTTCAGATAACCAGGAATTCAAAAATAGTACTCACAAAGCCACGAAGTAGAACAAACAGGCATCGGAGGAAAGGAGACGCCAGAATAAGAAGCCATTCTGAAGTCAGCAGATAGGGACGGCTGAGTACAGGGTTGCTAGGCAACGAAGAGAAGCGCAAAAGTGCAGAAGAGAGAGAGAGAGACGGAAGAGCGATCAGCTGAGCGATCGCGACAATGCCCCCTCCTCAAGGACCCCTCCGGGGGACTCGAACAGGTTTCGAAGGATTCTGGACGTGGAACTGTTTGATCAAAGCAGAGGCGCGGACATGAGAAGCAGGTTCCCAGGAACGTTCAGTAATGGGATATCCCTTCCAATGAACCAAATAATATAAACGGTTACCCCGCAATTTGGAATCAAGAATTTGACTGATCTCGAATTCAGAAGTACCATCCACAAGAAACGGCGAAGGGACTTTATATTTGGTGGAAAATCGGTTAGAAACTACCGGTTTAAGAAGAGATACGTGAAATACAGGATGAATCTTCAGGTTGTTTGGTAAAGCCACCCGGTAAGCAGAAGAACAGACCTTGGAAACAATCCTAATTTAACACCTAGATAATAGATATTTACATTTCCTGGTGATCCTGAAGTCTCGCTAGCTTCAAAGAACTAGAGTACAGAATTTTGTCTCTGTCACCCCAGGTGTTCTAGGATGAGTCACTCTTCAGGCAGGAAAGTCTTTGTATGGGATTCCTTTGAAGAGACCTGCCTTCACTAACTGAACAAATGTTTCTTTTTTGTCCTCCTTGATATCTTAAACAGTGAGGGGGTGCTCTGTTGTGGCTATAGCCCACTCAACTCATGTCAAGGGAGATATTAGCTGACATAAAATATTAAATTGTGCGATACATATGTAGATTAATTAATGCTACTCACAGGTACCCTGACAATTGTCATTTAGAAAGAGTGATTCCTTTATAGAGAATCCTTTTGTGAATTGAACGTACTACAAAATGTACAATATATTAGGTTTCATATCTATATTATGTCATATTGTTATATCAAAATAATTAATAATTAAAAAAAAAAAAACTAAGGTAGAATGAATCATATTAATTTTGTTTGCTGATAAAGAAGGTGACATCACCTACTGTCTTAGCATTTGTTACAGAGCCATATTTCCCTCACCAGTCTCAATAGGTGCATTTGTTTTTTTCATTTGTGCATTACCTTATGACTACCAGATGTATTGAAAAAATTTAAAACAAAATACAATTAAGGGTGAGATTAAATATGCAGTGCAGGCTTCAGCGCAACTGCTGAAACCTGCGTCGCCCATAATTTCACCTTGCACACGGAGGAATCGCATAAACTGCGCCGGAAGTTCATATACTGCCATAAGTCAGATAAACTGGCGATGTCCAGAAATGTGGGTCGGAGTCACCAGTGATTTATGGCAGTTTAGAAACTGCTGGCGCATAAGAAAAAAAAGAAGAAAAAACCCCTTCATCACCCCCCATCACAACTAATAATAAAAGTATTAACCCCTAAACCGCCAACCTCCCACAACGCAATATACCTAATTAAACTATTAATCCCTAATCCAACATCCCCCACAATGCAATAAACCTAATTAACCTATTAACCCCTAAACCGCCACCCCCCACAATGCAATAAACCTAATTACCATATTAACCCCTAAACCGCCAAAGCCCCATGACCCAAATAACTAATTTAATCACTAAGCCCCCTAACCTAACAACCCCTAAATTAACCCCAAATACATAAAATACTAAGTTAAAATTAAACAAAAATATCCTAACAGTACTTAAAAAAAAACAACTAAGATTAAATTAAAATAAATAAATCTAAAATTAAAAAAACAACAAAACAAATTATCAAAAATAAAAAATAAATAAACCTAATCTAATACCCCTATGAAAATAAAAAAGCTCCCTAATCCAGTGTTTGATTATCACGGGCGCCTGGGCGCCATTTGCGCCTATAAAATTATGTCTGGCGCCTCAATTTCCTGTCCCCAATTGTCCCTTATCTATTGCCATTTGTCCTTCGGTAATTTGACTTTACACTTAATTTGACTTTACACTGGCCGCTGCTGCAAGTAAACGTGCTGGAGCTATTAAGCATTCGCACATGCTATTTGTGGCAGTAAGAGCACAAGAAGACGGAGTCACTGAAGACAGAAAGCATTCAAAGCAGCAGAGCGGGCCTCAGTGGAGAGCAGCACAGAGTAACATCAGAGGGCATCACCTCAGAGGGCTTCAATCAAGACCACGGGAGAGGAGCGCATCACGTCAGAGGGCTTCATTATCACTGGTGCTGTCACTGAAAGAGCTTGGAGAGAACCGGTAAGAGACCACAGTGCCTTTTCAGCCTGTCCGCTGCAGCACTCTGCAATAATTATCTTCCGTTCGCTGTTCTATGCATTGTCACAGAGGACAGCCCACGACATGCAGACTGGAAATTCATGCTGACTTCAGCCTTCTGTGAGGGGGAGCAGGCAAGCTTAGGGGACCGGCGGCTTCAGCACAGGTAAATAAAGTTACCAGCCTTTGTCACATTTTTAATTAAACTTCCATCCCTAAACCGTTAGTAGAGGGCTAAGTCCCCTCCTACACCCAGGTTACATGTGTGAGTAGTTTCCTACCAGAATTGCTCTACTTCAGGATTCTCTGTGCTGGGGCGGATTGGTATCTCTCAGAAGCGTGTGGTCTTTTGTAAATGTCTTTGAAAAACTGGAACAAAGTATACAAATATTATCGTATGTTAAATTTGATTATAGAAGGCATATGTATCTTGTCCCTCCCCCAGCATCATTTTATCTTCATGCAGGTAAATTTGACAAGTGCAGATTACAGTTTTCATGCATAATTATATTAAGGGGTACTAGTTATGTACATTATTTAGGTAGAACCTTCAGTGTAGTGAGGTGTGGGGAATTTTCACTGTGGCAATTAGGCATTTTGCATCCTTTTATCACCCCCTTGTGCAATGCAGGCAGTTCTAATAAAAAAAAATGTGTACAGCAGAAAATAAAAATCAAAAACCAAATAAATATATAACCTAATTCTTAACGGTTAAGAATTAGGTTATATATTTATTTGTTTTTTGTTTTTTTATTTTCTGCTCTATCTTTAGCAACCTGTGACCTTTTCACAAATGCTATGTTACTGTCCATTTTTGTATATCCAATTTAGATGCCGTTTTGAACTGCTTTTGACAACAAATTGATATGTTTTGTTACAATTTTCTGGTGTTTCCTAGAATTACTTTACCTCCTTTGAGTTAGGAAAATTTGTTATTGAATATATTTAAAAATTTAGTTTCCTTTGCCTGTGTTCCCTATAGAAATTAAAGGACCAGTAAACACAGGATCATCAGCCAATCGGAATTAAGGTTGAAAAAATCCTATTGGTTGATGCAATCAGCCTATAGGATTGAGCTTGCATTCTATTGGCATCAGCCAATAGGATTTTTTCAACCTTAATTCAGATTGGATGATAGAATTCTATCAGCCAATCGGAATCTAAGGGACGCCATCGTGGATGACGTCACTTAAAGGTACCTTCATTCCAGAAGAAGACGTTGATTGAAGAGGATGCTCCGCGCCGGATGTCTTGAAGATGGACCCGCTCCACGTCGGAAGGATGAAGATAGAAGATGACATCTGGATGAAGACTTATGCCCGTCTGGAGGACCACTTCTGCCCGTCTGGAGGACCACCTCTGCCGGCTTCGTTGAGGACATCTTGCCGCTTACTTAAAGACTTCTCACGGTAAGTGGATCTTCAGGGGTTAGTGTAAGATTGTTTAAGGGTGTATTGGGTGGGTTTTATTTTTAGGTTAGGGTTTTGGGCAGCAATAGAGCTAAATGCCCTTTTAAGGGCAATGCCCATCCAAATGCCCTTTGCAGGGCAATGGGGAGCTTAGTTTTTTTTTTAGTTAGGGTTTTATTTGGGGGGTTGGTTGTGTGGGTGGTGGGTTTTACTGTTGGGGGGGGGGAGTGCGGCGGTTTAGGGGTTAATATGTTTATTATAGTGGCAGCGATGTCGGGAGCGGCAGATTAGGGGTTAATAATTTTATTTTAGTGTTTGCGATGTGGGAGGGCCTCGGTTTAGCGGTTAATAGGTCGTTTTTGGGTGTTAGTGTACTTTTTAGCACTTTAGTTATGAGTTTTATGCTACAGCTTTGTACCATAAAACTCTTAACTACTGACTTTAAAATGCGTTAGGAATCTTGGAGGTAGAGGGTGTACCACTCACTTTTTGGCCTCCCAGGACAAACTCCTAATACCGGTACTATGCAAGTCCCATTGAAAAAAGACTTTACGAAATTTACGTAAGTTGATTTGCATTAAGGCCAAAAAAGGGTGCGGTGCCCCTAAACCTTCAAGACTCATAATACCAGCGTAAAAAAAGCAGCGTTAGGACCTGTTAACGATGCTTTCTCAACTTACCGCAAAACTCGTAATCTAGCCGTTAGTTTCTTCCAAGGAACTAGGCAATGGCACTTTTTCTTGGGCACTAGAACCTGTTATTTAGTCATCCATGTTTATCCGCCGCCCATGTACTGCAAGACAGAATACATTAGATTAAAAGGACATACAACAATTTTTTTTTCTTCTTTCTTTCATGATTCAGACAGAACATTCAATTTATTTCTAAACCACTTTCCAGTTTATTTATATTTTCAGATGCTCCATTCTCTTGGTATCTTTGGTTGAAAGAACAGCAATGCACTACAGGTAACTAGCGGAACACATCCGGTGAGCCAATAAGAGGAATATATGTACATCCACCAATCAGCAGCTACCGAAGCTCCCTGTGGTGCATTGCTGCTCCTGAGCCTACCTAAATGTTTTTAAACAAAGGATACCAAAATAACAAAGCATATTGCATAATATAAGTCAGTTGCAAAGTTATTTACAATTGTATGCTCTATCTGAATCGTGAAAGTTTACTTTACCCTCCCTTTAAGCTATATTTACACTCCCAGATGGGCGATATAAATTAATCTACAAAACATTTATGCAAATAATAATTTGGTGTATAATGTGTCACTTTAAGTATAGAAACTTTCAGTATAGGTATTAG
This sequence comes from Bombina bombina, assembly GCF_027579735.1. Taxonomy (NCBI): domain Eukaryota; kingdom Metazoa; phylum Chordata; class Amphibia; order Anura; family Bombinatoridae; genus Bombina; species Bombina bombina. The sequence continues at coordinate 653,194,835 of NC_069499.1, forward strand.
GTAGGGATACCACAGACAAAGGGCTAGATTTAATTAGCATGTAATGAGATAAACTCTTGCTGTCTGACCTGCCTTATTTTGGCCTGTTTTTTGAGTAGCTATGTGTATATAAAATCTTGGCCTTTTTAATATTGGCTCTGTGTATATAAAATATTTGCCTGTTTTTAGTGGCTCTGTGCGTTTAATATCTTGGCCTGTTTTTTTTCTTTTATTGGCTCTGCGGTTATAAAATCTTGCCCTGTTTTCATAGTGGCTAATTTTAAAGTATTGGCCTGTTTTTTTAGTGGCTCTGTGTGTATAATAGCTTGGTCTTTTTTCAATTTTTTTTATTGGCTCTGCGTATATACAATCTTGGCCTGTTTTCTTAATGGCTATGTGTGTATAAAATCTTGGCCTGTTTTTTTTAGTAATTATCTTAGTAATGTATCACATTTGTTCAACTAATTCCCTTTGATGTATAATCCAAATCAAGAATGAAGCGTGCAGCAAAAACTGGGAGACCACAATCTGGTGAATGCCCTTATGAAGGGGAAAGCTGAAAGTGAAACCCTGCAAATAATCCAAGTGTATGAACCAGGAACTGTGGTTGATGCTTTGCCCTCTGCAAACCAAATGGAAGAGCCAGCAATTGTGTTTGCCCTGTCCTCTGCAAACCAAATGGAAGAGGCAGCAATTGTGTTTGCCCTGTCCTCTGCAAACCAAATGGAAGAGGCAGCAATTGTGTTTGCCCTGTCCTCTGCAAACCAGATGGAAGAGGCAGAAATTGTGGTAAACACCTTACCTTCTGCAAAACAAGTGGAAGAGCCAGGAATTGTGTTTACAGAAGCATCCTCTTCAACAAGCCAGAAAGTAGTAGGAAAAAGAAAATTCAAGGAAGAGTGGTGCAAGGAACTACCATGGCTTCAATATGATAAATTATCTGGTACTGCAATCTGCCAAATATGCACATGTTTTCCTATCATTTCAGATCAGAACTCCAAAGTTGTTAAAGGCTTTACAGAACACTACAAGGTAGAGACTTTTAAGAAACATGGACAGTCCCAGCAACACTTGAGCTGTGATAGAGCTAGAAAATGCCCAGCTAGTTCCACAGAGTACACCATTGGCTGTCTGCATAAAAAGAATGGATGATAGTAGGTCTTCAACTAAAATTGCTAAAATTCAAATATTTGCATTCTGTAAGATGGGTTGCAAACAAAGTAAGTGCACTATCAGCACTTGTAGTAGACTGGAAATGTCTATCTTTGCATCTGGAAAGTATTGCAGCAGATAAAAACAATGCTGATCCAGTTGCCAGTGTCTTTTTTCAATTTTCTTTATTGGCTCTGCCTATATAAAATCTTATTGGCCTGTTTTCTTAATGGCTATGTGTGTATAACATCTCGGCCTGTTTTTTTAGTAATTATCTTAGTAATGTATCACATTTGTTCAACTAATTCCCTTTGATGTATAATCCAAATCAAGAATGAAGCGTGCAGCAAAAACTGGAAAAAGGCTGTCTGAGCTTCTTCAACTTGCCCTGTGTAACTCTGTACGCTTTCCTTTCTTGACACAGCTGCTGGGTATTGTATCTGTGCTCCCAGTCTCCACTGTTTGTTGTGAATGAGGGTTCAGTACCATGAATGTTGTAAAAATAAATCTAGATAGATGTAAGAGGAGAGCTTAAAGGGACAGTTTACTTTTTTCTTCCCTTTAATTTGTTCCCAATGATCCACTTTACCTGCTGGAGTGTATTAAATTGTTTACAGGTATTTCCATTGCCCTTTTATTGGCTTTTGAAATAGATTATTTAGCCTGATGTATCCCCACCCATCCTGAAAGTTTTGGGCCTCAAGGCCAAGCTGTGTAAACACAGCCAGTAGAAGAAATTACACCCCCAGTGGGTTGTAGAAGAGATAAGGTAATAAAATGTTAATTTTCCATTGTTCTCTCCAAGTATTGGTGATTGGTTTATGGACAGATATAAGATAAAGAAGAAGGTATATGTACACAATGTGATAAAGTAATGATATCTGATTATACCTACAAGCTAAACCCATTTAATTAGGTTGTGGCTTCAAAACATACAATCAGCTAATTCATATACACAAATAAACCTTAAAAAAAGAAAATCTCATACATTTTATACTCTGCAGCTGGTAAAAAAAAGTAATTGGAAGCACATTAAGGGAAAAACAATTTTATAGTGTACTGTCCCTTTAAGTGACTTGTTAATGATCACTATGAATGGTCCACCTGTTATTGAATTTGATTCATCAAAATCAGTGGACCATTGGTACTTTAGCTCTAAGACTGTTCGTCATGTACACGGTCACAAAAAGGCCAGTGAAAGATAAAAATGCACTACTTTTATTTGTTAATGGTTCATTTGCACTGCTAAGTGTGGTCTTGTTTTAAAACTGTTTTATAGTGATTTATCCTATATAATAAAAGGCCAAGTGTGTTTGTCCGAAGCTGTCATGCGCAGTAGAGACTGCGCGCAAGGACAAACACACCTGGCCTTCCAACTAACCTGGCGTGTGGTGGGGCGGTTGTGATATGGGTGGGACCCAGGTGTGACATGGGCGTGGCTGGGTGTGACGCGGACGGGTCAGGCGGGGGCGGGCGGGCCGGGTGGGGCCAAATGCCGGGGCCGACAGAGAGCTCTAAAAAGGGGGGACAGCAAAAGAGAGGGGGGAGAGAGACAGCAAAAGAGAAGGGGGAGAGAGCAAAAAAGAGAGGGGGGAGAGAGCACAAAAAAAGAGGGGGAGAGAGCACAAAAGAGAGGGGGAGAGAGCACAAAAGAGAGGGGGAGAGAGCACAAAAGAGAGGGGGGATAGAGCACAAAATAGAGGGGGAGAGAGCACAAAAGGGAGGGGGAGAGATAACAAAAGAGAGAGGTGAGAGAGCACAAAAGAGAGGGGGGAGAGAGCACAAAAGAGAGGGGGGAGAGAGCACAAAATAAAGGGCGAGAGAGCACAAAAGAGAGGGGGAGAGAGCACAAAAGAGAGGGGGGAGAGAGAGCACAAAAGAGAGGGGGAGAGAGCACAAAAGAGAGGGGGGAGAGAGCACAAAAAAGAGGTGGAGAGAGCGCAAAAGAGAGGGGGAGAGAGCGCAAAAGAGAGGGGCAGAGAGAGCAAAAGAGAGGGGGGAGAGGGACAGCAAAAGAGAGGAGAGAGAGAGAAAATGAGAGGAGAGAGAGAGCAAACGAGAGGAGAGAGAGAGCAAAGAGAGGGGAAATGAGAGAGAGCAAAAGAGAGGGAGAGAGACAGCAAAAGAGGGGGAGAGGGAGAGAGACAGCAAAAGAGGGAGAGAGAGAGAAAAAGAGGGGGGGAGAGAGCAAAAGAGAGGGGGGAGAGAGAGAGCAAAAGAGAGGGGGAAGAGAGAGAGCAAAAGAGAGGGGGGAGAGAGAGCAAAAGAGAGGGAGAGAGAGAGCAAAAGAGAGGGGGGAGAGAGAGAGCAAAAGAGAGGAGGGAGAGAGAGAGTAAAAGAGAGGGGAGAGAGAGAGAGCAAAAGTGAGGAGAGAAAGAGAGAGCAAAAGAGAGGGGAGAAAGAGAGAGCAAAAGAGAGGGGGGATAGAGAGAGAGCAAGGGGTGGGACCGCTGTACTGCAAAAAATGGCCCGTGTACACGGGCTTTAGGACTAGTTAAACAATAAATGTTTAAGAAACTAACATTTTCTCTAGCTTCTTTATACTTACATACACACACATTTTATTTATACATACATTATTTATATATATATATATATATATATATATATATATATATATATATATATATATATATATATATATATATATATATATATATATATATATATATATATACACACAGGTAGCCCTCAGTTTATGCCGGGGTTAGGTTCCAGAAGGAATGGTTGTAAATCGAAACCGTTGTAAATTGAAACCCAGTTTTTAATGTAAGTCAATGGGAAGTGAGGGAGATAGGTTCCAGGCCCCTCTCAAAAAAGTAACACCTAATTCATTATATTTAAAGCTTTGAAATGAAGACTTTAAATGCTAAACAGCATTATAAACCTAATAAAATAATCACACAACACAGAATATATAATTAAACTAAGTTAAATAAACAAAAACATTTGCTAAACAGCATTATAAACCTAATAAAATAATCACACAACACAGACTTCACTTGCATTTTTCTGCAAACAGTTCTTTCTATGCGTTCCAATCTGGACTGATTTATAGACAGGAAGATTTTGTTCCTTTGAAATCTGCTTGATAGCTCAGGCCTGGTTAAACTGATTAATTTCAGCTTGCTTGGCTTTGCTGCAACACAAGCGGACAGCTCCACCTACTGGCTATTTTAATACATGCACTGCTTCTCAATGCTTTTCAATAGCAGTCATATGACTGGGAAAAAAAGGTTGTTATTCTGAAACGGTGTAAATTGAACCGTTGTAAAACGAGGGCCATCTGTATATATATATATATATATATATACACACACACATATATATATATATACATACATACACATATATATACACATATGCATATATATATATGTGTATATATATATATATTTATATATACACATATATATATACGTTGATTGCAGTAGCCATGTTAGTCCAGAGATTTAGATATCAAAATAACAAGAGTATCAAATAACAAAAAGTATCATTGCTCAATGCAATACTCTTGTTATTTTGACATATATATACATATACACATATATATATATATATATATATATATACACATATACATACATATATATATATATATATATATATATATATATATATATATATATATATCAGTGAACAAGTGCCCAAGAGGCATGAAACGCGTATGATGTCACAGGAGGGAGATGTTCCCCCTGTTTTCCTGTTCTAATACTATGATTTTATCAAGCTGCTGTATATGGATTATGGTTTTATCATTCTGATTCAATAAAGAACTGTTTTTACCTATCACATCTCTGGTGTGCCAAGGAGTTCCCTTGTTTCCTCATATATATATATATATATATATATATATATATGTATATATATATATATATATATATATATATATATATATATATATATATATATATATATATATGTATATGAAAAATGCCTGGCTCCTAGATTTTTGGGCTGGCTCCTAGATTTTGAACATATTTGCCAAGCACTGCCCTAATCTAAACTATACTACCAATAGCCCTTAAAAGGGCCTTTTGTAGGGCATTGCCCTAAGTTAAACAGCTCTTTTACATAAAAAAATACTAAGTCCCCCTAACAGTAAAACCACCCCACCCACCAAGCCCCCCAAAATAAAAACAATTTACTTAAAGGGGCAATCAGCTCTTTTGCAGCCAATGAAAATAAAAAAAAATCTCTAATCTAAAAAAAAGCCACCCCAAAAACTAAAAAAAAGCCTGAATCTAACCCAGCCTAAATTTTACCCCCCCCCCCCCCCCAAATAGTTACTCACCATTCCAGAATTCCGGTGAGAAGGTCTTCTTCCAGGCGGCGACATCTTCTTCCAGCGCGGGGACCTCTTCTGTCTTCATCCAGGGCGAAGGCGGCACGGAGCGGGGATGACCGCGGAGCAAGAATGCTGGCCGCAGAGCCATCCAGCGTGGAGGATCCCTTCATACTATTGTCGCCGCACACTCTGCTCCACGTCGCCTTCACGCTGGATGAAGATAGAAGAGGTCACTGTGCTGGAAGAAGATGTCGCCGCCTGGAAGAAGACCTTTTCACTGCCTGGAAGAAGACCTTCTCCACCAGACTTCAGGAACGGTGAGTACCTATTTGGGGGTTAGATTTAGGCTTTTTTTTTTTAGATTAGGGATTTTTTATTTTCATGGGCTGCAAAAGAGCTGAATGCCCATACATATGCCCTTTTAGGGACAATGGGTAGCTTAGGTTTTTTTTAGTTTTAGGTTTTTTTATTTTGGGGGGTTGGGGGTGGTTTACTGTTAGGGGGGAGTTAGTATTTTTTTATGTAAAAGAGCTGTTTAATTTAGGGCAATGCCCTACAAAAGGACCTTTTAAGGGCTATTGGTAGTTTAGTTTAGATTAGAGGGTGTTTTTATTTTGGGGGGCTTTTTTATTTTCATAGGGGTATTAGATTAGGTTTAATTTTTTTATTTTTGGATAATTTGGTTTATTTTTTTCTGTAATTTTAGACTTTTTTATTTTTTGTAATTTTAGATTATTTTTTTTTAATTTAATCTTGCGTTTTTTTAAAGTAATGTTAGGTTTCTTTATTTTAATTTTAACTTAGTATTTTATATTTTATCTAATTGGGGTTAATTTAGGGGGTGTTAGGTTAGGGGGAGTAGTGATTAAATTAGTTATTTGCATTGTGGGGGATGGCGGTTTAGGAGTTAATAGGTTAATTAGGTTTATTGCGATGTGGGGGGATGGTGGTTTAGGCATTAATAGGTTAATTAGGTATATTTGCGTTGTGAGGGGTTTGCGATTTAAGGGTTAATAGTGTAATTAGGTTTATTGCGTTGTGGGGGATGGCGAATTAGGGGTTAATACATTTATTAAGTAGTTTTCGTTGTGCGGGATGGCGGTTTAGGGGTTAATCACTTTATTGAGTATATTGTGTTGTGGGGGTTGGCGGTTTAGGGGTTAATGGGTTAGATATTTTGCAATGTGGGGGTTTGGTGGATTAGGGGTTAATAGATTTTATTTAGTTATTGCGGTGGGGGGATGATGGTTGACAGGTAGATTTGTGCATGCGTTAGGTGTTAGTTCCAGGGAGTTACGGTGCTTATATATTCAGCGCAAGGCTTGCTGCACCTATGTGTGGTGAGGTGAAAATGCACTGAATATATGATACAGATTTACGACGCAGTTCTATGTTAGTTTATGGGAGTAAAATTAGCATGCGACGGGTGAAATATACGCGTCGCATTTATATTTGGCACTGTATATGTGATAGCAATAACGACTAAAAACTGGCGACGCTGGCTTTTGCGGGCGACGCCGCATATTTAATCTTGCCCTTAATATCTGGGTTTATATGAGGAAGCATAAAAACAAAGTGTTTCTCAATATACAAAGAGTTGAATGCTAAATATATATAACATTCTGTATTACTATGGTTCATACATCCTACAACACCCTCCAGAACTGAAGAGTATCACATTGGGAAAAAATAAATAAACTCAAGCCCCATATTCAACTCATTTACAAATACACCTGTCATGTGATTTTCAAAATCACAAATTGTCAAGTGAAGTTTTTTTTTTTTTTTTTTAAATTTCCACTTGAAACGTATTTTTTTTTACAGTTATTGATTACCTTTAAAGGCATAAAATTAGTAACAATTCAAATAAAAGATTAAAAATCAGTCACAAGTTGTCACTTTAGAATTTGTAGAACCGGATGTAGACTGCAAAGAATATATTTTGATCTGCAGAGTTTGCTTATTTAGAAAAGTGAACCTACTAGAATTTACAATATTTTTATTTAATCAAAAGGTTAGTGTGAGCACATGCTGATTTTGGATATGCATGATTAACAAGAAAGTCAAAACAATATTAAACATTTGTGTAAAACTAATTTACCCAACATGGTAAATGGCTCACTTGCACCAGCTGTAGTAATGCTATACACTCCTCTTTTTTTTCTTTTCATATGTAGATTGGAGTAGTTTTGTTACCTAGACTATGCTCTACATTACATCTTAGTCACCACAATAAATAGCATTATTCATTCCATCCCTTGAGATCCACCCAACCCCACCCCCCCCCAAAACAATTGACTTTACTAATCCAATTGTCTCCGCAAAAACAATCCAGGAAATGCATCACAAAGTGCATTTCACAAATAGTTATACAGTATTGTGTATATGTGAGCTATTTTAAAGAATATCTTTTTCTGATTTAGCAATCTAAAAACACAGCCGTGTGCATATTACTGTTAAAACTGGTTTGCACATTTTCTCATACCACTTTTTAAATTTCAGGATACATATTAATCACTAAACTCAGTTTTCTGGCAGTTTCTCATTACATCATACAGTAGAAACCCAGTAGATTCTTTAGAGACCCCACACATCTTAATAATAATAAAAAAAAGTTTTGTGTGGTTTTGGATGAATTTAATTCAACAAACATAAGCCCTCCTGAAAAACAAAATTGACAATGTTTGAATGTTATATATCATTTTTTTTTTCCTGTTTACATCTCTGAGCATGCTTATTTTACATCGAAACAAACATGATTGTGTCCTAGTTTAAAAAAATAAAAAATAAAACATTAATTGAATTAAACTTTTAAACTAGGAAACATACCTAAATAAAATATGAAACTGAATTTTCATTAAGTTGTTTGGACAGTTAAAAAAACAAAAAATGTAAAAATGAGATATACACTTTAATTACACACATAATTAGTTGATATTATTTCTTAACCCCTTAAGGACTGGGCATTTCAGACAAAAACTTCCCCAAAAGACCAGAGCATTTGTAGCATTTTTGCCATCACTACATTTAAACAGAAATATAGCCTTTTTATATTTACCTATCAAAACTATATATATATTTTTTTGTAATAGACAACCCAAAGTATTGATCTAGGCCCATTTTGGTATATTTCATTCCATGATTTCACCGCCAAATGTGATTAAATAAAAAAAATCGTTAACTTTTCCACAAACTTTAGGTTTCTCACTGAAATTATTTACAAACAGCTTGTGTAACCATGGCACAAATGGTTATAAAACTACTCTGGGATACCCTTTGTTCAGAAATAGCAGACATATATGCTCTTTGGTAATTAGAAGGCCGCCAATTGCAGCTGCGCACCACACTTTTATTATTCCCAGCAGTTAAGGGGTTAATTAGGTAGATTGTAAGGTTAATTTTAGCTTTAGTGTAGAGATTACCTTCCCACCTTACACTTCTGACCCCATGATCCCTCTCAAACAGCTCTCTTCCCTCCCCCCCAATGGTACTGGCAGACAGTCTTCCATTATGCAGTATTAGACCTTTTTTATTTTAATTTTATTTATGTTCTTCAGTGTAGGATTATCCCCTTACCTTCCCACCTCCCTGATCCCTCCCAAAAAGCTTTTTAACCCTCCCCCTCTAACTTATTTAGAAAAAGCTAGACCAAGAGGGGGTGCTTACCCTAGATATAGATTAGGAAACATACTAAAATGGCATTATCAACCTAAGGGAGTGAATATACATACAATATAGTCCAATATAAATCCCAAAATGAGTATAAAACAAGATGAATATATTCACAGAATGATTCAAGAAAAAAAATAATCTATGCTTACCTGATAAATTTCTTTCTCTTGCGATGTATAGAGTCCACGGATTCATCCAATACTTGTGGGATATTCTCCTTCCCAACAGGAAGTGGCAAAGAGAGCACCCACAGCAGAGCTGTCTATATAGCTCCTCCCCTAACTCCACCCCCCAGTCATTTGACCGAAGGCTAGGAAGAAAAAGGAGAAACTATAGGGTGCAGAGGTGACTGAAGTTTTATAATAAAATATACTACCTGTCTTAAATAGACAGGGCGGGCCGTGGACTTGATACATTGCAAGAGAAAGAAATTTATCAGGCAAGCATAAATTTTGTTTTCTCTTGCAAGATGTATCGAGTCCACGGATTCATCCAATACTTGTGGGATACCAAAAACAAAGCTTTAGGACACGGATGAAGGGAGGGACAAGACAGGTACCTAAACGGAAGGCACCACTGCTTGTAGAACCTTTCTCCCAAATAAAGACTCAGAAAAAGCAAAAGTATCAAATTTGTAAAATTTGGAAACAGTATGAAGCGAAGACCAAGTCGCCGCCTTACAAATCTGTTCAACAGAAGCCTCATTTTTAAAAGCCCATGTGGAAGCCACCGCTCTAGTAGAGTGAGCAGTAATCCTTTCAGGAGGTTGCTGGCCAGCAGTCTCATAAGCCAGATGGATGATGCTTTTCAGCCAAAAAGAAAGAGAGGTTGCCATAGCCTTTTGACCTCTCCGCTTTCCAGAATAGAGAACAAACAATGAAGATGTTTGACGGAAATCTTTAGTTGCTTGTAAGTAGAACTTTAAAGCACAAACCACATCTAGGTTGTGCAACAGACGTTCCTTCTTGGAAGAAGGATTAGGACACAGAGAAGGAACAACAATTTCCTGATTGATATTCCTATTAGAAACAACCTTAGGAAGAAATCCAGGTTTGGTACGCAAAACCACCTTATCAGCATGGAAAACAAGATAAGGTGAGTCACACTGTAAAGCAGATAACTCAGAAACTCTTTGAGGCGAAGAGATAGCTACTAAAAACAGAACTTTCCAAGATAAGAGCTTAATATCTATGGAATGCATAGGTTCAAACGGAACCCCTTGAAGAACTTTAAGAACTAAATTTAAACTCCATGGCGGAGCAACAGGTTTAAACAAAGGCTTGATTCTAATTAAAGCCTGACAAAACGCCTGAAAGTCTGGAACATCCGCCAGACGCTTGTGTAAAAGGATAGACAAAGCAGATATTTGTCCCTTTAAGGAACTAGCTGATAATCCCTTCTCCAATCCTTCTTGGAGAAAAGATAATAGCCTAGGAATCCTGATCTTACTCCATGAGTAACCCTTGGAATCACACCAGTAAAGATATTTACGCCATATCTTATGATAGATTTTTCTGGTGACAGGCTTTCGAGCCTGAATCAAGGTATCAATGACGATTCAGAGAAACCATGCTTTGCTAAAATCAAGCGTTCAATCTCCAAGCAGTCAGACGCAGAGAAAGTAGGTTTGGATGCTTGAATGGACCTTGAATCAGAAGGTCCTGCCTCAGCGGCAGAGTCCATGGTGGGACGGATGACATGTCCACCAGGTCTGCATACCAAGTCCTGCGTGGCCATGCAGGTGCTATCAAAATCACTGAAGCTCTCTCCTGCTTGATTCTGGCAATCAAACAAGGAAGGAGAGGGAATGGTGGAAACACATAGGCCAGGTTGAAGGACCAGGGCACTGCTAGAGCATCTATCAGCACTGCCTGTGAATCCCTTGACCTGGACCTGTAACAAGGATGCTTGGCGTTCTGACGAGACGCCATCAGATCCAATTCTGGTGTGCCCCATAGCTGACTCAGTTGGGCAAACACCTCCGGATGGAGCTCCCACTCCCCCGGATGAAAAGTCTGATGACTTAGGAAATCCGCCTCCCAGTTCTCTACCCCTGGGATATGGATTGCTGAAAGATGGCAAGAGTGAGTCTCTGCCCATCTGATTATTTTGGAAACCTCTATCATCGCTAGAGAACTCCTTGTTCCCCCTTGATGATTGATATAAGCTACAGTCGTGATGTTGTCCAACTGAAATCTGATGAATTTGGCCGCAGCCAGTTGAGGCCACGCCTGAAGCGCATTGAATATCGCTCTCAGTTCCAGAATGTTTATCGGGAGGAGAGTCTCCTCCTGAGACCATAACCCCTGAGCTTTCAGGGAGTTCCAGACTGCACCCCAGCCCAGTAGGCTGGCATCTGACGTAACTATGACCCACTCTGGTCTGCGGAAACACATTCCCCGAGACAGGTGAACCTGTGATAACCACCAGAGAAGAGAATCTCTGGTCTCCTGATCCAGATCTATCTGAGCAGATAAATCTGCATAATCCCCATTCCACTGTTCGAGCATGCATAGTTGCAGTTCTCTGAGGTGTAAGCGAGCAAACGGAACTATGTCCATTGCTGCAACCATTAGTCCGATTACCTCCATACACTGAGCCACTGACGGCCGAGGAATGGAATGAAGAGCTCGGCAGGTGGTTACGAGTTTTAATTTCCTGACCTCCGTCAGAAATATTTTCATTTCTACCGAGTCTATCAGAGTTCCTAGGAAGGAAACTCTTGTGAGAGGGAAGAGAGAACTCTTTTTTATGCACCTTCCACCCATGAGATCTCAGAAAAGCCAACACAATGTCCGTGTGAGACTTGGCTAGTTGGAAAGTTGACGCTTGAATTAAGATGTCGTCTAGATAAGGCGCCACTGCTATGCCCCACGGTCTTAGAACCGCCAGAAGGGACCCTAGCACTTTTGTGAAAATTCTGGAAGCCGTGGCCAACCCGAAGGGAAGGGCCACAAACTGGTAATGTCTGTCCAGAAAAGTGAACCTGAGAAATCGGTGATGATCTCTGTGGATAGGGATGTGCAGATATGCATCCTTTAAGTCCACGGTGGTCATATATTGACCCTCCTGGATCAGTGGCAGAATAGTCCGAATAGTCTCCATCTTGAAAGACGGGACTCTGAGGAATTTGTTTAGGATCTTGAGATCCAAGATTGGTCTGAAAGTTCCTTCTTTTTTGGGAACTGATTTACAAAGGTTTTTCAGGAATGTCAGACTTAAGGTTTGGCATAATAACAATGTCAATAATTTTGTGCCTACTGTTACCTTGCCATCTAATGTTAATTGTAACAACATTGCCAACATAGATCTATTGAATATAAAAAGTCTTGGGTTACGCAATAAGAGCAATTTTATGCCCCATAATACTAATCATAGTGTTGAAACCTTTGAGAAGTTAGTGTTATCTGATTTTGATAAAATGAGATCATTCAACACTAGACATTCGTTCAAATTTAAGGGTATGCGTAACTTCGGCACTGCTGATAGAAATGCACTTAAATGTCTTAAAGATAACAACAATCTCATTTTGAAACAGGCAGACAAGGGCGGGGCCACCGTTCTGTTAAATAAGTGTGATTATAGAAAAGAAATTTGTTCCCAATTGGGGGATTCACAAGTTTATAGCAGAATGTTGGGTAATCCACTCTCCCTTATCAATAAGGAGATTTCTTGCATTATTAAGACAGCCCTGACAAATGGGCTCATTGATTTGAAAACTAGTTCTTTCTTACAGGTTAAAAATCCCATTACTCCGGTCCTGTATGTACTGCCTAAAGTGCACAAGTCTATGACTGCTCCACCAGGGAGACCAATCGTCGCTGGTACCAATTCAATTTTTTCAAGTATAGCCATTTATTTGGATAAAGTATTGCGACCCCTGGTTGAGCAGTCATCTTCTTTTATCAAAGACACTAACGATTTTTTTATTAAATTAGATAATTTACAACTACATACTGACAAATTCATTTTGTTCAGTCTAGATGTCAGCAGTCTTTATACCTCAATACCACACGCTAGTGGCATTGGTGCAGTTAGAAATGCTTTACAATCTAAAGGCATTTATTCCACTGATAGGATTGATTTTCTTTTACAGTTATTAGAGGTTATTTTATATAACAACTATTTTTTATTTGAAGATTCTTTCTTTTTACAATTACAGGGTACTGCCATGGGCTCCAACGTCGCCCCTAATTATGCCAATATCTACATGAATTCCTATGAGGAAAAATTTGTTTTTGAACACCCACTTTTTCATCGGTATGGCGCCACTTGGTGGTGCTATATTGATGATATTTTTGGGATTTGGCTGGGCGACTTTGGGGCCCTGGAGTCTTTTGTTGCTGATCTTAATTTATCCACTTCCAACATTAAGCTTACTTTGGTCAGCAGTGAAACTAAGATTGATTTCCTGGATGTATCTGTGATTAAGAATGGTTATGGTTTTCTTACTGACATATACACTAAGAAAACTGACCGCAATAGTCTTTTGTGTTTCAACAGTGCTCACCACCCATCTCTTGTCAAATCTTTACCACGCAGCCAAATGCTACGCGTAAAGAGAATAGTTGCTAATGATGAAATTTCAAAAATAAGATTGACAGAAATGGGTGATAAGTTTTTGAAACGCGGGTACCCTCTAGATTTGATCAATAAAACCATTCAGGATGTTTTACCCTTGCAGAGAAAAGAACTTTTGAAATCTAAACCCTCTAGAACTGATCAAAGTAGAATGACTTTTGTCTCTGAATATTGCAGACAGAGTAAACAAATAACAAATATAATTCGCCGACATTGGGGCATTTTGAAGAGCTGCAATGCAGAGATAAAAGAATTCCAACAATTTCCTATGCCTGCCTTTAAAAGGTCTAAAAATTTGCGTGACATTCTTGTTAAGGCCGATTTGGGTCCCAGTAAAACTTGTAGGCAGACTTACATTACAAAGAAAAACCTAGGTTGTTTCCCGTGTCTAGGCTGTAGCAATTGTGGGTCTATCATTAAAAGTCCCCATTTTTTACACCCACACACTGGTTATAAATTTATTTATAAAGATTTTTTCACCTGTAATACAAAATTTGTGGTTTATTTAATCAAATGCCCATGTGGGCGTTTCTATGTGGGGGAGTCGACAAGACGCATAGGGGACCGCATCACGGAACATAAAAGCAATATTAGATGCAAGGTACTATCTGCACCCGTAGCCCACCATTTTCTATCTGCAGGCCATCAGGTTAGTCAACTTAGGTTCCAGGTTATCGAACAAATCCGTACCCCCAGACGTGGTGGTAATAGGGAGCAATTGCTCAAACAGCGTGAAACATTTTGGTTATTTAAGCTCGATACCCTGGAACCTAAAGGTATGAACCGAGAAATAGATTGGACTCCTTTTTATTAATTTCTATTAATTTTCATTTTTTATAAATCATTACTTATAAGTTATTACATTTATATAAAAAAAAAATTCTTATTGGGATTTATGTCCATTCATCATTTACACAATATAATTTGTATTTTTATTCTGCATCTTAGATCTCTATGACCATTGCCAGTCCTGATTCCCTCGAGTTGCTGTTGCTGACCTTGTAGCGATATAAATACATTGTTATTTATACTTTGTTTATTATGCATTTTTGTTTTACTTTTTTAGCTAAGTTGATCCACTGTAGCTGTGAATTGTTAAATTGTTGCAAAATTTACCATCAATCTTGATAATATGTATACAATAGTCCATTGAGGCCTCTTATCTGTTGTTTTTAATTTTTTCATTTCACACTGATTGTGACACAAGATGGCGCTATATACAAAAAAATTTTTGTGATACTTTAAGAATGTAAGGGTTAAAATTCCCAGGTACTGCCTATAAATCACAGGTGTGTAATGAGTGATGTTATCACATGATTAAGGGGCATAGCCCCGAAACGTCGTGACTTTATTTGTTCCTGTTCCTCATGTTCACAAATAAAGAAGGAATATCATAAGGAGACCACCTTGTCTGTATTTTTGGGAACCACAAACAGGTTGGAGTAAAACCCTTGCCCCTGTTCCGCTCTTGGAACTGGGTGAATCACTCCCATGGTATGTAGGTCTTCTACACAGCATAAGTACGCCTCTCTTTGGTCTGGTTTGCAGACAATTGATAAATGTGAAATCTCCCCCTTGGGGGGGAATCTTTGAAGTCCAGAAGATATCCCTGGGAAACAATTTCTAAAGCCCAGGAATCGTGAACATCTCTTGCCCAAGCCCGAGCGAAGAGAGAGAGTCTGCCCCCTACTAGATCCGGTCCCGGATCGGGGGCTACCCCTTCATGCTGTCTTGGAGGCAGCTGCAGGTTTCTTGGCCTGTTTACCCTTGTTCCAAGCCTGGTTAGGTCTCCAGACTGACTTGGATTGAGCAAAATTCCCCTCTTGCTTTGCAGCAGGGAAAGCTGAAGCGGGACCACTCTTGAAGTTTCGAAAAGAATGAAAATTATTCTGTTTGGTCCTTATTTTATTTGTTTTATCCTGAGGGAGGGTAAGGCCCTTCCCTCCAGTGACGTCTGAAATAATTTCCTTCAGTTCAGGCCAGGGTCTTTCCTTTGAAAGGGATGGTCAAAAGCTTTGATTTTGATGACACATCAGCTGACCAGGACTTAAGCCATAACGCTCTACACGCTAAAATGGCAAAACCTGAATTTTTTGCCGCTAATTTAGCCAGTTGAAAAGCGGCATCTGTAATGAAAGAATTAGCCAGCTTAAGAGCCTTAATTATATCCAGAATATCATCTAATGGGGTCTCCCCCTGAAGAGCCTCTTCCAGAGCCTCAAACCAAAAAGCAGCTGCAGTAGTTACAGGAACAATGCATGCAATAGGTTGGAGAAGAAAACCTTGATGAACAAAAATTGTCTTTAGGAGACCCTCTAATTTTTTATCCATAGGATCTTTGAAAGCACAACTGTCTTCAATAGGTATAGTTGTACGCTTAGCTAGTGTAGAAATAGCTCCCTCCACCTTAGAGACCGTCTGCCACGAGTCCCGCATGGTGTCAGATATGGGAAACATTTTCTTAAAAGTAGGAGGGGGAGCGAACGGAATACCTGGTCTATCCCACTCCTTAGAAGCAATATCCGTAATCCTCTTAGGGACCGGAAAAACATCAGTGTAAACAGGAACCTCTAAGTATTTGTCCATTTTACACAATTTCTCTGGAACCACAATAGGGTCACAATCATCCAGAGTCGCCAATACCTCCCTGAGCAACAAGCGGAGGTGTTCTAGCTTGAATTTAAAGGCCGTCATATCAGAGTCTGTCTGAGGGAGCGTCTTTCCTGAATCAGAAATCTCTCCCTCAGACAGCAAATCCCGTACCCCTAATTCAGAACATTGAGAGGGTATATCGGATACGGCTACTAAAGCATCAGAAAGCTCAGCATTTGTTCTTAACCCAGAGCTATCACGCTTCCCTTGCAATCCAGGCAGTTTAGATAAAACCTCTGTGAGGGTAGAATTCATAACTGCTGCCATGTCTTGTAAGGTAAATGAAGTAGACGCACTAGAGGTACTTGGCGTCACTTGTGCGGGCGTTACTGGTTGTGACACTTGGGGAGAACTAGATGGCATAACCTCATTTCTTTCTGTCTGAGAATCCTCTAGCGCTACATTTTTAAGTGCTACAATATGCTCTTTAAAATTTATAGACATATCAGTACAAGTGGGACACATTCTAAGAGGGGGTTCCACAATGGATTCTAAACATATTGAACAAGGAGTTTCCTTGATGTCAGACATGTTTAACAGGCTAGTAATGAGACAAGCAAGCTTGGAAAACACTTTATTCAATGTAAAACAACATTTAAAAAAAACGGTACTGTGCCTTTAAGAGAAAAAAAGATGTACACATTCTGCAAAACTGCTTAGAAATGCAACAAACTCTTTGAATTTTTTACAGTATATGTAGTAAGCCTTAGTAAGGTTGCACCACTAGTAAAAGAAGAAATGAACCCCTTAATAACGAAACCGGATTGACAAGTGTCAAAAAAACGGAAAGTACAGTCAGCCCCTTGCCATAGCTCTGCTGTGGCGCCTACCTGCCCTTAGGGGTTGAATCTGAGGGAATAAAGCTTCATTATGGCCCCAAAATCGAGTCAGGACCCTCCTGTGTTGCAGCTTGCTGTCCAGAATGAAAAACAACTGCGCATCTAAGGCGCAAAATTAGGCCCCACCCACCTCTTACTCGATGTCTGTGGGGCCTTAAAGTAACACCTCAAGTGTTTCAAACAGCCATGTGGGATGTAAAACCTCAAAATAAGCCCAAATGAACTCTCTAAATAAAAGTCCCAAAAACGTTTTACCATATTTCTCAATAAAAACGTTTGCTCTATTATATAAGTGTCAACCAGCAAAGTAACTTAGCCCTTATGCAAGCTTGTAATACTACCATAAGTCTCTGATTGCAGCTTTCCCTTCCCCTCATGGGGATAATGTCAGCCTTTTCTTGAAATATCACAGTCTTTCTAGAAAAAAAATGACTGAACATACCTCAGTGCAGCATAGCATGCAAACCGTTCCTCAACTGAAGTTTTCTGTACTCCTCAGCCTCTGTGGGAACAGCAGTGGATCTTAGTTACAAATGCTAAGATCATCATCCTCCAGGCAGAAATGTTCATCTTTTTTCTGCTTGAGAGTAAATAGTACACACCGGTACCATTTAAAATAACAAACTCTTGCTTGAAGAAAATAAAAACTAACATTTTGTCACCACAATCACTTTACCCTTCCTTATTGCTTAGAGCCGGCAAAGAGAATGACTGGGGGGTGGAGTTAGGGGAGGAGCTATATAGACAGCTCTGCTGTGGGTGCTCTCTTTGCCACTTCCTGTTGGGAAGGAGAATATCCCACAAGTATTGGATGAATCCGTGGACTCGATACATCTTGCAAGAGAAATAGTAATGGCAGCCTCCTCTTCACAGATAAGCTGTAGAAAAAGAAGAACAAAGGGGTGCCTTGTGACGGATACCCCCGGCTACCCCGACTGGGTAGCTCCGCCAAAAGGGGTCCTGCTTCCTCCCTGTCGACTGCAGCTATGTAGCTGGCAAGTGACCACAGCCTGTAGACACCCCTGATGCCTGACAGCACCAGTACTCAGGGTCCCACCCTGTGGCAGACTCCAGCTACCCAGACTAGGTAGCTCTTCCAGCGTGTCCTTCCTCTGCCTGGAACAGGCTGATATGTAGCTCAGGATAGTGATTTTAGCTGGAGCTCACCCAAATAATTAGACACACTAGCATTCAGGTTACACAGGAACTGATTTTATTGAAAACACACACTCCTTTTATACAGTCAGCTCATCTTGATAAGACCCTGGACAATCCCACTATTTTCCCGCCATTCCTGCCCCTCTAGACAGCCCGGCACCTCCATAGGAGCCACAGTCTCACATAATCCCAATACATAGGGGTGGCGGTTTCGGGTGATCCCGGTGGAGGGGCGGCATTTTAAAGCTCTCGGCCCCCAGATGCCACAGTCCAAAAATCAGCATGATTTGTTACTGGGGACCGGAGTTACAGTCCGTTGAAGTTATGGGGTTAGGGGTGTCCAAAACCCCCAGTTCCCAAAGGAGCTCCCCTCTGAAAATTGCCACAGCTCTTGTCCTCCCTAAGGGCTACCAATCCCCAAAAGAGCGGAGCTCTGGAGTAAAGGGCTGCTGGAGCGACCAGGGTTAAAGTTAGCGGGTGTTCTGCTGTCCTGTGGCTGACCATGAGTTCCAGGAGCCTGGCCAGCCTGAGAAGGGTTAAGCGGGTATCCGTTGTGAGGCGGCCGACCGGGAGTTCCAGGAGCCCGGCCATCCTTGGAGGGTTTTCCTGGTCATAAACTAACTCTTCTCTGAACACAAAAACAAGTAAACACAGAGCAAACAAACAGTCTCCAGAGATGTTGGTTGCTCTGAGGAGCCCAAAATCCACTGAGAAACAACAGGGGTGAGGTTGTAGGGGGGTGGGGGTAGCCTTAGCTGTCTGAAATCCGTGACATCTCCCCCACTCCAGTTCGGCAGATCCAGCTAGACCCTTAACGGGTCAGCCTGGGGCTGTCCGACAGTGGCCCTCCACTTCTCGGTTGCTGAGAGAGGTTATCCCATCTCTCCTGAGCTTGGGGCATCCTGGGGGGCTTCTTCTGGCATTTATACCCTGCGCCCTGGCCGCAGGGATAGTCACATAATGCAAAGTCCCAAATAAGTTTGCTAAGGCCGGCTCCCAAACAATTGCTGTTCCACAAGTTCCAGTGTCCTTAAGTTCCATGGCCAAACTGTCTCCCTCTGTGACACTCTGTTGAGAAATGGCTGACCCACCCACAAACAAAGCCAGTGCCGGTTTCCCGGCGGTATACCCACCCCAGACTGTAGGTTGAGGTTGCTCCTTGATGGTGCAGGCAAAACTCGGGTGCCCAAACTTGTGGCACCAACTGCATGAGCGGGTACCCCCCTTGCCTGCCCCCTGTGAGATATACTCCAGGATAAGAAAAGGGTAGAGACCCTGCCAAGCTACTGAGGGGAGAGTCCGTCTGTCTCTTCTCCCGAAAAGGAGATCAACCGCTGTTGAGGGAGGTCTGCTACCTCCACTCCATGGGAAACTGTGCTGCCGCTGGGGAGAGAGACCAACTGTCTCCTCTCCCAGAAAGGGATTTGGCCGCTGGGGAGAGATATCGATTCCCATCTTTCCCTGCAAGGGTTTCTGTGTAAGGGGAGGGAGGACGACTACCTCCGCTCCTGGGGGATGGCTCTGACGCTGGGGAGAGAGACTGACTGTCTCCTCACCCAGGAAGGGGTTCTGTTTAAGGGGAGGGAGGACAACTACCTCCGCTCTCAGGGGATGGCTCTGCCGCTGGGGAGAGAGACCGACTGTCTCCTCTCCTGGGAAGGGGTTCAGTTTACGGGGAGGGAGGACGACTACCTCCGCTCCCAGGGGATGGCTCTGCCGCTGGGGAGAGAGACCGACTGTCTCCTCTCCTGGGAAGGGGTTCAGTTTACGGGGAGGGAGGATGACTATCTCCGCTCCCAGGGGATGGCTCTGCCGCTGGGGAGAGAGACCGACTGTTTCCTCTCCCAGGAAGGGGTTCTGTTTACGGGGAGGGAGGATGACTACCTCCGCTCCCAGGGGATGGCTCTGCCGCTGGGGAGAGAGACAGACTGTCTCATCTCCCGGCTCCTGGCTCTGCCGCTGGGGAGAGAGACCAACTGTCTCCACTCCCGGGAAGGGGTTCTGCTGCTGGGGAGAGTTATTGACATCCATCTCTACCTGCAAGGGGTTCTCTGTAAGGGGAGGGAGGACGACTACCTCCACTCCCAGATTTCCTGGAGCTGTTACAGGTGCTGGGAAGAGGCCGGTGGCTCTCTGCCCTTTTGTCAGCATTTCTGCTGGGGTGACTCCCTTGTCCAAGTCTATAAGCTCAGAGCCAGACTGCTGATCAGGATCCAGCAGCCCTGGTTCCCTATCTCTTTGCTGCCACTCCTCCACAGTCAAGCTCCATGAATTCCAGAGGGCTGCACCCCAGATCTGTATGCCCCTGGCACGCTGCTTAGCGAGATCCAACAGCCTCTTGTATTCCTTGACCAGTGCCTCTTCCTGGTCAATTATAAAATCCAGATCATCCAGCAGCCAGGTCTCACCAAGAGATCCAGCAGTTACTCTTGGAGCCCAGAGATATCCTCCAGACCCTGGTCTGTTTCGCTCCCAAACTGTGGGTCCTCTGTCCTTTTTGTAAACAACAATCCAGGGCCGCCAAAGCCAAAGCCCTCTGTGGGGGATCCTTCCTCCAGCCATGGCTGCGCTTGCATAGCGAGCCATTGGAGGGCTCGATAGCCGTCCTCCACCCACATCTCTTGCTGGATCAGTCTATGTAGAACAGCTATAAAAGTTTGGGTTTATATTTAAAGATACTACACTCGGACTACCCTTAAACTTAACCCTGTGTTTGTGATTAGACCTCCTGACTAACCAAAAGAAAGTTCATGGAAAAAATGTGTTTAGGGTTAGCGCTAAATTAAAGCTTAAAAAGGTGTAGAGATAAATATTCTGTAAGATTTATATTATTCTTCTATAATGATATTCATATCAACAATGTGTTTCATAAAAAATTTTTAAAAATTTTTTAATAAAAATTAAAAATACAAATAAAGATGGATGCCGGCATCAATTCTAAATGGAAAAATATACACAATGTATACAAGAATGAAACGTTATGTTTTAAAACAATGTAGCAAGATAAAAAAGGAATTTGAACAGATTTTGAGTAGTATACTTTAAAGAAAAAAATAGCGATTGTCACCGTGCATATAGGTGTTTGATATTTACATTTATATGCAGAGGTTTGTGTGTATTCGCTATTTCAATGGACCGGGACTCTCAATGTTCAGTCCTGTATTGACTATGTTTTTTGAAACAGTCTGTTTCTCGGTAGTTCTCTCAAAAGAAAGGCAAGTCAAAGTTCCCACTATGTTTTTCTTTGCCGTATGATGTCCGTGTCCTGACACTCTTCTCAGTATCAACTCCGTAATTTGTGATGGCTTTGTATGCGTATCATATACGCCGTATTGGATGTCTGTATGACAGTGAAATCTCTATTTTGTTGTGGGGAGTTTTCTCCCTGTGGTCAATTTCCTCCAAGTGGTTCCGGAGTAAAGTTGAAGAGAAGTAACTTGTTTGTTGTTGAGTCTCCGCTGTCTTATTTCACAGCGGTTAAGTTTTAAGAAGAATAGTGATCAGATCATGGGTTAGGAATTATACTTATAGAACTCCACACGCTTTTGTTTAGTTCAAAGTACCCAACCTACTGGACTATATCAAACTTAAATGAAAGTTTCAAAGAGTAGCAATCTTTCAAAGAGTAGCAATCTTTCCAGTGAGCAAAGTTCTACGCGTTTCAGCCCTTGGGCCTTTATCAAGATGCTCACCTGGGGAATTCACCTGGTTTAAAAATGTTCAGCTTTGTTCTGATTGGTGGTTATTTGATTGGTGCATATTAAATTATTGCATCGTATAAACTTTTACAGTTTTTTCAGGGTGCATTTCAAATAACTTATTAAGTCATGATACTTAGTCCTATGTAAAAGAAACACATATGATTCACATTATGATAATTATTTACAGCTTTATCCCTATATCAGTAATCCCTATATTAGTTGGCGCTATTTTGGATATTTAACCCTTCATCTCTGTAGTCGACCTGTGTTATTGTCTTCCGGGATTCTACAGATATTATTAGAATTCTAAATATGTGTGTATATTTGATGACCCTAAAGAAATAAATATATATAAAAAGGGTAATGTAAAATGTGTGTATATTACAATATAAAAATAGTAAAAGTTACAAGAGATATAAGACATGTTAGAATTTGTGTTCAGAATCAAGAAGTTATACATACATACATCTGATTGTAATGACGTGTGTATATAATAATCTATTTGATTATATTAGCGATCAGGAAAGTGTTAAATAATGTGTCAGGATGCTAGTATAGCCATCCTTTTTTAAAAATGTTGTTCTAAATACATAAACTTTACAAATATATGAAAAAAATCTTTCCTATAAATATAAATGAGAAATTCATCAAAAATTACTTACAAAATATATATAAAAAATAAATAAATATATATAAAAAGTATTATAAAAAATATATTATAAAAAATATATATATAGAAGAATATAAAATTATATACTCCTCATTTTATATATGTATAATATTTGCCCATGTATAATCTCTAGATTTATTATAGTGACAAATGCTGAAGGGTTTGGATTTTACTGTCTATTAGAAAAGACCATTCAAATCCAACTCTGAGTTTAATCCAGAGGGGTGGAGTGTTTTAAAATTAAAGATGTATTCAGCTTCTTTTTTACATAGTAATGTTGTGATGTTGCCTCCTCTAATTCCTAGATTTAGTTTTTTAACCCCCCAATATTTAAAATCTTTAAGATTCCCTGAATGAATTTGTTTGAAGTGAGAATAGAGTTTAGTTTCTTCCGATCCGTGTTCGATTTTTAGGATATGTTCCCTTATTCGATCACGTAATGTTCTACTTGTCTGTCCAAAGTATAATAAATTGCAAGAACATTTTATGCAATATACTATATTATTATCTGCACATCTTAAAGTTTGTGTTAATTTATTTAAGTTTGATATAGTCCAGTAGGTTGGGTACTTTGAACTAAACAAAAGCGTGTGGAGTTCTATAAGTATAATTCCTAACCCATGATCTGATCACTATTCTTCTTAAAACTTAACCGCTGTGAAATAAGACAGCGGAGACTCAACAACAAACAAGTTACTTCTCTTCAACTTTACTCCGGAACCACTTGGAGGAAATTGACCACAGGGAGAAAACTCCCCACAACAAAATAGAGATTTCACTGTCATACAGACATCCAATACGGCGTATATGATACGCATACAAAGCCATCACAAATTACGGAGTTGATACTGAGAAGAGTGTCAGGACACGGACATCATACGGCAAAGAAAAACATAGTGGGAACTTTGACTTGCCTTTCTTTTGAGAGAACTACCGAGAAACAGACTGTTTCAAAAAACATAGTCAATACAGGACTGAACATTGAGAGTCCCGGTCCATTGAAATAGCGAATACACACAAACCTCTGCATATAAATGTAAATATCAAACACCTATATGCACGGTGACAATCGCTATTTTTTTCTTTAAAGTATACTACTCAAAATCTGTTCAAATTCCTTTTTTATCTTGCTACATTGTTTTAAAACATAACGTTTCATTCTTGTATACATTGTGTATATTTTTCCATTTAGAATTGATGCCGGCATCCATCTTTATTTGTATTTTTAATTTTTATTAAAAAATTTTTAAAAATTTTTTATGAAACACATTGTTGATATGAATATCATTATAGAAGAATAATATAAATCTTACAGAATATTTATCTCTACACCTTTTTAAGCTTTAATTTAGCGCTAACCCTAAACACATTTTTTCTATGTAGAACAGCTAGCCATTCCTTCTTTGGCTGTTCTCCCAGGAAAGGCAGTCTCACGGTCCACCGTACCCGGAATCTTGTGTCATTCATGGGGAGGACCTTTCCATTTTCCTGCTCCTGTTGCAGAGCCTCCCACCAAAGGTCTCGGAGGACAAGGTTGCTCCATGTCAGAACGTCCTGTTCCGAACAAGGATCCTTTGTTCCAGTCAGCATCTTTTGTACTCTCCCTAGGAACTCTGCCTCCATATTTACCAGCTACTGTGGTATGTCTCCTCTGTCAGCAGGAACCTTGTAAAAGAAGCAGATCCCACCGCTGCCAGCCAATGTGACAGATACCCCCGGCTACCCCGACTGGGTAGCTCCACCAAAAGGGGTCCTG
This sequence comes from Bombina bombina, assembly GCF_027579735.1. Classification (NCBI taxonomy): domain Eukaryota; kingdom Metazoa; phylum Chordata; class Amphibia; order Anura; family Bombinatoridae; genus Bombina; species Bombina bombina. The sequence continues at coordinate 653,219,283 of NC_069499.1, forward strand.
CTTCCTCCCTGCTGACTGCAGCTATGTAGCTGGCAAGTGACCACAGCCTGTAGACACCCCTGATGCTGGACAGCACCAGTACTCAGGGTCCCACCCTGTGGCAGACTCCAGCTACCCAGACTAGGTAGCTCTTCCAGCGTGTCCTTCCTCTGCCTGGAACAGGCTGCTATGTAGCTCAGGATAGTGATTTTAGCTGGAGCTCACCCAAATAACTAGACACACTAGCATTCAGGTTACACAGGAACTGATTTTATTGAAAACACACACTCCTTTTATACAGTCAGCTCATCTTGATAAGACCCTGGACAATCCCACTATTTTCCCGCCATTCCCGCCCCTCTAGACAGCCCGGCACCTCCATAATCCCAATACATAGGGGTGGCAGTTTCGGGTGATCCCGGTGGAGCGGCGGCACTTTCATTTTAAAGCTCTTGGCCCCCAGATACCACAGTCCAAAAATCAGCATGATTCATTACTGGGGACCGGAGTTACAGTCCGTTGAAGTTATAGGGTTAGGGGTGTCCAAATCCCCCAGTTCCCAAAGGAGCTCCTCTCTGAAAATTGCCACAGCTCTTGTCCTCCCTAGGGGCTACCAATCCCCAAAAGAGCAGAGCTCTGGAGTAAAGGGCTGCTGGAGTGACCAGGGTTTAAGTTAGCGGGTGTTCTGCTGTCCTGTGGCTGACCGTGAGTTCCAGGAGCCTGGCCAGCCTGAGAGGGGTTAAGCAGGTATTCGTTGTGAGGCAGCCGACCGGGAGTTCCAGGAGCTCGGCCAGCCTTGGAGGGTTTTCCTGGTCATAAACTAAACTTCTCTGAACACAAAAACAAGTAAACACAGAGCAAACAAAGTGTCCAGAGATGGTGGTTGCTCTGAGGAGCCCAAAAACCACTGAGAAAAAACAGGGGTGAGGTTGTAGGGGGGTGGGGGGTAGCCTTAGCCGTCTGATATCCGTGACATGCCTCATGTGTAGAACCACCAGACAGATATAAGGAAATACGATACAAAGTTAGCCAAATGCGTACTCACCCTTGTGTGCTAGTAGAAACAGACTGATATACTTAGTGGCGTATTAACTTACCCACTCAGGAATTACCAGACAGTAGTATTCTGAAATGCAAGGAAAGCACTACATGTGCAGATTAACCAGAACAATATGGCAATAGTATGGAATACGCCAAATGGGTACTCCCATTTCAAACAAGCTCACTTATGTGCTAGTAGAAGCAGACTGATATATTTAGGATGGTGTACCAGCTCACCGACTCCAGGCTTTCCCAGAAGAGCAGGACTCCATGCAGGACCAGATAGATGAGTGTGTTTGTAGCCAAGTCACATCCAAGTGGACACATGAATAAAGGTGATTCCACTACACTTTATACACAAGTATAAAAAAGTTTTGTTTATTAAGAAACCAGTATAGTTAAAATCAAGTAGTGGACTAGGGGATATCACAGTATCCCCTTAGTATGGAACGCGTTTCTCAGCCCTACATAACAATTAAAAAATGTCACAATAAACCTTTGAATACATATTCAAATTGGTAAAACATTGTATCAAATGTTACATAACATCACTGCGTCCTATATATGAACAAACTTCAGTCTATTTTAATTTATTGTTATTTGTCTTAAATCATCAATTGTTGTGTGAACCAGTGTTACCCTCTTTGTACATACAGTTGTATGCAAAAGTTTAGGCACCCCTGACAAATTCCATGATTTTAATTTATAAATAATTGGGTGTTTGGATCAGCAATTTCATTTTGATCTATCAAATAACTGAAGGACACAGTAATATTTCAGTAGTGAAATGAGGTTTATTGGATTAACAGAAAATTTACAATATGCATCAAAACAAAATTAGACAGGTGCATCAATTTGGGCACCCCAAAAGAAATATTGCATCATTATTTAGTAGAGCCTCCTTTAGCAGATATAACAGCCTCTAGACACTTCCTATAGCCTGTAATGAGTGTCTGGATGAAGGTATTTTGGACCATTCCTCCTTGCAAAACATCTCCAGTTTAGTTAGGTTTGATGGTTGCCGAGCATGGACAGCCCGCTACATATCACCCCACAGATTTTCAATAATATTCAGGTCTGGGGACTGGGATGGCCATTCCAGAACATTGTACTTGTCCCTCTTCATAAATGCCAGAGTAGATTTTGAGCAGTGTTTTGGGTCGTTGTCTTGAAATATCCAGCCCCGGCATAACTTCAACTTTGTGACCGATTTCTCAACATTATTCTCAAGTATCTGCTGATATTGAGTGGAATCCATGTGACCCTCAACTTTAACAAGATTCCCAGTACCGGCACTGGCCCCACAGCATAATGAAACATCCACCAAATTTTACTGTGGGTATCACGTGTTTGTCTTGGAATGCTGTGTTCTTTTAACGCCATGCATAACGCCCCTTGTTATGACAAAATAACTCAATCTTTGTTTCATCAGTCCACAGCACCTTCTTCCAAAATGAAGCTGGCTTGTCCAAATGTGCATTTGCATACCTCAAGCGACTCTGTTTGTGCCGTGTGTGGAGAAAAGGCTTCTTCCGCATCACTCTCCCATACAGCTTCTCCTTGTGGAAAGTGCACTGAATTGTTGAATGATGCACATTGACACCATCTGCAGCAAGATGATGTTGTAGGTCTTTGGAGGTGGTCTGTGGGCTGTTTTTGACTGTTCTCCCCATCCTTTGCCTTTGCCTCTCTGATATTTTACTTGGCCTGCCACTTCTAGCCTTAACAAGAACTGTGCCTGTGGCCTTCTATTTCCTCACCGTGGATCTGAGTCAAGTGTGACCTAAAGACATAGGGCATGTGAGGTTGGGGTAATGATGGAGTTGTCAACAGTTATAGAGACATGGGGGTGGAGATTGTGGAAAAAGGGGGGGAAATAAGGAGCTCAGTTTTGGAAAGAATTAGCTTGAGGTAGTGAGAGGACATCCAAGATGAGATATGAGAGAGACAGTTAGTGACACTGGTTAGCAAGGAAAAAGATAGTTCTGGTGCAGAGAGGTAGATTTGGGTATCATCGGCATACAAATGATAATGAAACCCATGGGACTTCATTAAGGAACCTAGTGAGTACGTGTAGATTGAGAAGAGAAGGGGACCGAGGACAGAGCCTTGCAGTACCCCAACAGAAAGAGGTAACGGGGCAGAGGATACCCCAGAGAAGGCTACACTAAAGGTACGGTTAGACCGATAGGAAGAGAACCAAGAGAGAGCTGTGTCACAGATGCCGAAGGATTGGAGGTTATGGAGCAAAAGAGGGTGGTCGACAGTATCAAAGGCTGTAGACAGATCAAGGAGGATAAGTAGAGAGAAGTGGCCTTTTAATTTTGCTGTAAGTAGGTCATTGGTAACCTTAACAATTGCTGTCTCTGTTGAGTGAAGGGGGCAAAATCCAGATTGCAGTGGGTCAAGGAGGGAGTTTAATGTAAGGAAATGGGATAGACGTGCATATACTAGCTTTTCAAGCAGCTTTGAGGCAAGAGGTAGTAGGGAAATAGGGCGGTAGTTGGATGGGGAGGTTAAATCGAGAGAAGGTTGATTGAGTATAGGTGTGACTAATGCATATTTAAGAGATGTGGGAACTATACCAGTGCTGAGGGAGAGGTTGAAGATGTGTGTGAGTATAGGGGTAAGGGTAGAAGAGAGGGAGGGGAGTAGTTGTGAGGGGATGGGGTCGAGGGGACAGGTAGTGAGGTGAGAGGATAGTATAAGGGCAGAAACTTCATCCTCTGTAACAGGGGCAAAAGAGCTAAATTTATGGCTATGTGGGTTTTGGATGATTGTGAGCTTTTGAGGGGGTGGGAGACCGGTAGTATGTTGAGAGCTGATTTCATTTCTGATGGAGTTGATTTTGTTGTTGAAGTAGCTGGCAAAATCTTGGGCTGAGAGAAAAGTTGTGGTGGGAGGTTGGGGTGGGCGGAGAAGAGTATTGAAAGTGGAGAACAGACGTTTTGGGTTTGAAGAAAGAGTAGAGATAAGAGTAGAGAAGTAATGTTGCTTATATAGATTAAGGGCAGGATAGTAAGAGTTCAAGATGAACTTATAGTGAAGAAAGTCAGCAGAACTCCGAGATTTTCTCCAGTGTTGCTCAGCAGTATGGGAACATCTGCGTAGGTACCGTGTCAGAGGAGTATGCCAGGGCTGAGGATGAGTGTATGTTTTCCGAGCTATGGTAGGTGGGGTCAGGTTATCAAGGACCGATGTAAGGGTGAAGTTATAGTCGCAGATGGATTCATCAGGACAGGAAAAGGAGGGGATGGAAGAGAGAAGAGGTTCGAGAGAGCTAGCGAGCTGTTGCTGATCTAATGACTTGATTCTTCTGTGAAGTTTAGTGTGAGGGGTAGAAGGAGGGAGAGTTGTAGGGAGGGAGGTGATGGTTCAAGTGAGGAGGTGGTGGTCAGAAAGAGGAAAAGGTGAGTTTGTGAAGTTTGAGATAGTACATTGATAACTGAAAATCAGATCAAGGGAGTGACCATCTTTGTGAGTGGGAGAGTCAGTCCATTGTGACAGGCCGAAAGAGGAAGTGAGTTGCAGAAGTTGTTTTGCAGAGGAGGCAGAGGGAATATCAACAGGGAGGTTGAAGTCACCAAGAATGAGGGCAGGGGTATCCAAGTAAAGGAAGTAAGGTAGCCAGGAGGCAAAGTGATCTAGAAATAGAGTTGCGGAGTCAGGGGGGTGGTATATGACTGCATCACGTATAGAGAGGGGAGAGAATAAGCGAATCATGTGTGTTTCGAATGAAGAAAATGTGATGGAAGAGAAGGGATGTATTTGTTGAAAGGTGCAACAAGAGGAAAGTAAAATACCAACACCCCCTCCTTGTCTATTGTCAGACCTAGGAGTGTGGCTGAAGTGGAGAACCCCATATATATATATATATATATATATATATATATATATATATATATATATATATATATATATATATATATATATATATATATATAAGCAGAGAATAGCGCACTCCCACTCGCCAAAGTCTCAAGATCAGGGTGCATAAATCATCAAATAAAGCACTATAAATATGCACTCACTGGATTTAAAACACAGCACTCTTTATTATGTTGTGACATTTCGGGGCATTCACCCCTTCCTCAGACAATTCAAAAGTGATACAAACAGTGTTTAAATGCATAACAAGCCCCTCCTCCCACAGGATCTAGCCAAATATATCAAATCACTTCATGTGTGTATACTCATAGCAACTATATAACAATGACATAAAAAACATATGTCTAATATTCAATACAAAAATAAGTACAGTCATCTGACCAAAATGTGACTATATGTGATGTATGAAATAATCGTGATAAGTGACCATGTGTAAAATAATAATATGGACCTTTGTATGCAACAATGTGTAAACAAACGGTGTAAACAAATAGTCACAGTAAAAGTTAACTAAGAATATTTAATGATAGCTCCACAATAAATAAACACTGATATATTCATGCTCATGATCTATACCAAATAGTAATACACAGATGTGATTCCTATTACAATGCAATGTTATCAAGATGTATGAAATTTATGTAGAAATGTATTTAGATTTGTTTCATTTTCTATGACTGACTAGTTTGCTTAGATTGCTGTTTTATTTCAATAACAACTGATCGGTATTGCCGCATGTATAAGATCCATATCTGATTCCAATTATCTGACCCTATACAATCAGGTATTATATAGCTTGAGATATAACAGACACAAGTTATGCACGTTATTGAGGTTGTTGTACTACATGATCCTGGAGAGTCACTCCCTAGTTGCCATAACAACACACGATGCATATTCCTGATTGGTTGTTAACGTTGTGTCACGAGATGACGTTATCTCCACGCCCCCGATTCCAAGCCGTCTTCGGTTTGTTTGGTAATGGCGGACGTAAGTTTTCTATGCCTATGTTCAATCACTATGTTTTATTACTATTTGGTATAGATCATGAGCATGAATATATCAGTGTTTATTTATTGTGGAGCAATCGTTACATATTCTTAGTTAACTTTTACTGTGACTATTAGTTTACACCGTTAGAGTTGCATACAAAGGTCCATATTATTATTTTACACATTGATGGTCACTTATCACGATTATTTTATACATCACATTGTATTGATAACCTGTGGCATTAAGAGATTTAACAATCCTGGCACAATATAGTGCGTTAAAAAAGTTTAGATGTTACAGTTATATTTAGAGATCAAAACTTGCAAACCAATACAATATAATTGGAGTTATCTGGCCTGAATAACTAGAGATAAGATATATAGGAAATATAGGTTTCTATAGTTACATAGGCAAGGGAATTGGAAATTAGTTCAACAACAGGTGCAGGATGAATCTGTGGCGAGGATCACTATAAACTGCAAAAGGTAATTTGCAGCACAATTTATAACACAAACTGGTACACAAACTAATGTTGAGTGAGTGCTAGATGGTACAGACAGAGCGATGTATATATGCAGCTTATTGCAGTACTCACGGAACCTTGCACAAATGCTGCTGAGATGCCTTGCAGAGGTAAAGGGGAAGTCTGTGTAAGAGACGCTGCAAGCTGTAAGAGGAATCCGTGCTGCTCGGCCAAATAGTAATGACAGTTGCTGGAAGGTGAGGTCAGAGGCACAGCAGCTGACGGAGTGTAGTTTAAAGTAGCAAAAACCTGAAACAATGTTATTTCTACAATTTGTTGTATCAGTATACACAGAGAGACATATCCCCCCCCCCCCCCCCCCCCCAGGAAACGTCAAAGAGGCTTCAAGGTGCAGGTCTTTCATGATTGCGGCGATTGAAGAGGGAAACCAAGCGGTCAGCTGAGAGATTCTGAGCAGGTTCCCAAGAGTCTTCAGAGGAATCATAACCCGCCCAATGAACGAGGTACTGAAGTTCCCCACGATAATGCCTGGAGTCCAAAATAGCTTGTACCTCGTATTCATGGTCAGGTAAAGGTTTGTCAGAAGGGGGAACAGTGCTCGGCCAAATAGTAATGACAGTTGCTGGAAGGTGAGGTCAGAGGCACAGCAGCTAACTGAGTGTAGTTTAAAGTAGCAAAAACCTAAAACAAAGTTATTTCTACAATTTGTTGTATCAGTATACACAGAGAGGCTGGAGAGGTGAGTCAAGGAAAACACTTCATTAAACTAGCAATGAAGTGGAAGAGGAGGAGCCTTTTATATACCTGATGGAGCAGAGGAGAGATTTAAGGTGGAAAATAAAATAGCAGTGTTAAAGTGGTATGCTTTAGGACACACATTTGGAGGCCAAATTATCAAGCCGTCAACAATGCTACATTCGACAGCACCAATACACTCGCCTAACATCGAGGCCGCGGACCTGAATACGCTCTCCTTATTTATAAAAAAAGCTGTCAAAAAGCTGCACACCAAGTACGGGGCGATGAGCAGCGGACTGTTGTTAACTAACAGTCATCGATCTCGCTGCTATTCGGCTTTTTCCCAACTTTATTTATACTCTGTCACTAAACACCGCCACTATACTAAAATGTTTAAACCCTATCCCGCCGCTCCTGGACCCTGCCGCAACCTAAATAAAGTTATTAACCCCTATCCCGCCGCTTCCGGACCCCACCGCCACTAAATAAATGTATTAACCCCTAAACCCCTGGCCTCCCACATCACTACCACTTACTAAACCTATTAACCCCTAAACCGCCAGCCCCCACATTGCCATAAACTAAATTAAGCTATTAACCCCAAAATCTAACAAGCCGCTAACTTTGCATTAAATATTAACTCATTCCTATCTTATAATAAATTTAAACTTACCTTTAGAATTAAAATAAACTATATTAAACTATTAATTAACCTACCCTAACTATTATACCACAATTACATTAAACTATATTAAACTATTTATTAACCTACCCTAGCTATTAAACTAAAATTACATTAAACTAACAATTAAGTGAACTATATTACATATTTAAAAACCTAACCCTACTCAAGTTATTTAAATCTACTATAAAAAACACTAAGTTACAAAAAATAAAAAACACTAAAGGGACACTGAACCCAAAAAAATGATTTCGTGATTCGGATAGAGCATGCAATTTTAAGCAACTTTCTAATTTCCTCCTATTATCAAATTTTCTTCATTCTCTTGGTATATTTATTTGAAAAGCAAGAATGTAAGTTTAGATGCCGGCCCATTTTTGGTGAACATATTGGGTTGTCCTTGCTGATTGGACAGCATCAATAAACAAGTGCTGTCCATGGTCCTGAACCAAACATTTGCTGGCTCCTTAGCGTAGATGCCTTCTTTTTCAAATAAAGATAGCAAGAGAACGAAGAAAAATTGATACTAGAAGTAAATTAGAAAGTTGCTTAAAATTGCATGCTCTATCTGAACCATGAAAGAAAAAATTTGGGTTCAGTATCCCTTTAAGTTACAAAAAAATAAAAAACCACAGTATCAAAAATAAAAAAAATTACACCTAATCTAAGAGCCCTATCAAAATAAAAAAGACCCCCCAAAATAAAAAAAAACCTAGCCTACACTAAACTACCAATGGCCCTTAAAAAGGCCTTTTGCTGGTCATTTCCCCAAAGAAATCAGCTCTTTTACCTGTAAAAAAAAAAAAAAATACAAACATCCCCACAACAGTATAACCCACCACCCACACAACCATCAAACCCAAATAAAATGCTACATAAAAAACCTAAGCTCGACGGACTAAGATGGCTGCTTAAGCTTAGAGCTCTGAAGTCCCTTCAGTTTTCAGTGATAACTAACGTTTTCCCACATGCTGACAAAAGCCTAAAAATACTCCACACCGCAATCAGAGGAACTAGTGAACAGCTCCGATAATTCTTATAACCCAGAAGCTTACCCCACGAGCGCACGGCGCAACACTAAAACCGGGAGCCGCAGAGACAAAGAACCGGGCTGCACGGTGAGTGGGCTGTGTGACAAACACACGCTTTGAAACAACAAGGCACATCGCTTACCCGGCATAGCAGCCCAGCCGCAATGGGAGTAAGTTGCAGGACCCGGTCCAGCGGACGTCACTAACTGCGCTACTGAGGCCGACTGAGCAAGAAGTGCAGGGCCTGCAGTCACGTGACCGCACTGAGGCCTGAGAGACTAGAGCCAGACCAGGATTTGCACAGAGACAGCGCGGGCCGCAGCCAAGTGGATGGGTAAGGGTGCAACGCAATACACCTCACCTCTCTAAGTACTGAAGCACAATACAAGCGTGAATACACGCGCAAAGCTGCAGAACACACCACGGGGACAAATATTGTGGCACACAGGTTATAATAGATTTGCCCAAGCCACGCACATGCAAAGTATGAGGGCAGCTTTTCCCTATACACACCCAGCCACTCTAAAAATACAGCTGCAAGCAGAAGGGGAAAAACCCCATTACTGAAAAGCCCACAAATAACTAACACTAGCCTGAAAGTAACTCACAAAGATGCATACACACACACTCTGCATCAGAGAGAAGAGTCATCTCTACTATATAATAAACTGAGCTATCCGGGCACAATAGTACAGATATTCTGGACAGCGGGGCACAGAGGTTGGCCCCTGAGGAGTCAGATAACCAACTGACGCTGGGGGTGGAAGGTGCTTCAATTAAAAGACCCGGCATTGGACCCATACAAGCAAGGGAACTGAACACAGAGGAGGCGAAGCAAAGAAGCACCACGCAGTAAATCTTTACCAGATATGGCTACCAAAAGGAACACTAAGCCGCCCAGGCCCACTCAGTCCACAGCCCTAGAGAACTATCTGATCCCGGCCGAGACAAGCATGGCACCAACGGATACAGAACGTGCCACATCTTCACTATCAAGTGCACCTCATCCCAAAGAGGCAAGCTCACAGTGCAATACACAAAACTATCTAACAAGGGATGACATAAAACACCTCTCATCAAAAGAAGACATCAGAGAGGCGATGCAAGACTTCAAGACCATGTTTGGGGAGTTAAAAAGAGACATTATGGTGGTAGACCGACGCGTCACGCAGATAGAGGAAAGACAAGAAACTCTCAGTTCCGATCTACAGCACCAGACTAGTCAAATGCAGGCCCAGGAGGGCACAGTACAAACACTTATGGAACGTATAGAGGACTTAGAAAATAGGAGCAGGAGGAACAATCTTAGACTGCGAGGAATAACTGAAGCAGTCGACCCTCCTGCCCTACAAAAATACATTCAAGACTTTATCAAACACCTCAAAAACAACAACGCTGCTCCCGAAATACCGAGAGAAAGAGCGCACAGAGCCTTGCTCCCTAAACCGCCAAATAGAGCCCCACCAAGAGATGTCATAATGAAGCTGCTATCCTTTAGGGATAAGGAAGAAATCCTTCGGCTCGCAAGAACGCAGCACCCACTAGAATTCAGGGGATCCGAAATACAAGTCTACTCTGACTTATGCCCTACAACGTTACAGAAGAGACGGGATCTAAGATATGTCACTGCTGCTCTCAAGGAAAAGCGACTACCTTACAGATGGGGATTCCTCATCTGCCTAATCGTCACAAAAAATAACACTTCGCATGTTCTGAAGATTATTGAGGATCTTCCAAACTTCAACCAAGCTCTGGGCCTAAACATACGTCCACCGCCAGAGATAGTAGAAGATCAACGGGGCCCTCCTGGACCCAACCCTGTCCCTAACCAAAGAGCGCACCAACAACCCCTGGCTTGAGGGGGCAATGGCAGGACAGTTGTCTGCAGCTTTGCCTCTCACTGGGATGCTGGACACTGTAAATACACAAAGTGGATACCGGTGTGGAGGTGCAGACTGGACACTCAGGTCGTATGTAATTAAAGACTCAAATGATTATGTCGCAGATAGCAGCATGTATGTCTGATGTGGTAGATGTTATAGCATTTAAGTCTGTGTATTAGGATTTATAATTGTAAGCACTAACATTGCTCGTACAAATGTGATTGCATAAAAGTACTGACGCTGACTCTGGGTTTAAGATAACACATTGACGTAACATAAGATCACTTACAACATTCTCCACACATGACACAAGATTAACATACTAGGGAATAGAGGACGGACCAACGTAGCAGCAGACATGCCCATGCACGAACTCGCAATCTCTTTCCCAAAAACATCCAAGTCCGACAACATAGCACACGCTAGTCATGCACACGGAGAAAGCAATATAGCAATCCTATATGCAAGAGACACTCTCGACAATGTAGCACGCCAGAACAACTCCTCACATACACACGCAGATACAGGACACAGTAAAACAGCCTAACACACGGACATAAGAGACAACGACCGAGAACTATTACTGCTCTCCGATTAGGAGAATAAGATAAGTTTGAAATTTCATTAGGAAAACGTTAATTCAATGTTATTATGTTAAAAGTTTATATCAATATTGAAAACTGGGGGATAACTACCCCTACTTTATTGTTGTATTTATACTATTTTATTTCTGTTACTGTCTACAAGTGAAAAATACCACCGTGAACTTAGTGCACTGATATATAGCACTACTTCACTGTATAGCAGATATACAGACGTTTCACTCTACCCTTTTTTCCATTCATCCTTCTGTCCCAACTGGGGCGCTCACTCCCAATGAGCTAACACCCCTCCCAGTAACTTCACCTCTACTAATTCCTCCACCACTTCTCCTTCTATTCTAACCCCCCCTTCTCATATACCTCACACCTCCCATCCTCCCTCCGGGTTTTTTTTTTTTTTTCGTAATCTCCCCCACCCTCCCATCTACTTGCAACATAAAACCCCCTTGCCGCACAAAGGAACTAGCAAATAATGGCACCAAAGCAGGGACACCCCAGAACACACCCAATAGAACAATAAATGTTAAAGGCCTGAATAGCCCAAATAAACAATCAATAGCACAAAGGGATTTTCAGAGGATGGGCGGGGACATTATTTACATGCAGGAGACTCATTTTGCAGCAACACATGAACCTAAATGGACTAGCCGCAACTACCCCACAGCATTCTTTGCATCTGGGCCAAAAAAGAAAAACGAGGTGGGAATCATTATGCATGCTAAATTACCGTTCCAGCCTACACAAGTTCACAAAGATCCAGAAGGTAGATTTCTGGTAGTTACTGGCTCCCTATTTGGTAGGCCCATTACGATGGCCAATGTCTATTGCCCAAACCACGCACAATACTTCTTCCTCGCAAAAGTCATCCGAAAGATCTTGGAAATAAGAATTGGAATCCTATATCTTGGAGGGGACTTTAATGCCCCTTTAGACCCGGCCCTGGACAAATCGGATGGTATCTCCAGCGTCCCCCACAGAACACTTAAGCGGGTGACAACAATGCTAGCAGACATAACAGTACACGACATTTGGCGAGTACATCACCCACGACGTACCAACTACACATTCTACTCGCACCCACATAGAAAATATTCAAGGATTGATTACCTGTACACAGACACCACTGGGCTCACAATAACCCAAAGCAGCAATATCAGTGCCATAACTTGGTCAGATCATGCTCCGGGCAGTTGCTCCATTCTGTGGCCCAACATGCCAGTCTCACCATTTGTATGGCGGCTGGACGACACAATATTGGAAGATCCTATCTTTAAGACAGATCTCTATGAAGAAATCACAAACTTCTTCCTACTTAATAGGGATGTTAACATGGAGGACACCACAGTCTGGGAAGCGCATAAATGCACTATAAGGGGTCTCTTAATCAGGAGAAAATCCAATTTAAACAGAGCTAAGAGAGAGCGCTACCTGTCGCTGCTATTACAGGTTGAGCAGACGGAACAAAACCATAAGTTACAACCGACTGACGAAGCTAAAACACGATAGTTAGCAACAGCCAGGGGAAACTTATTGCAATATCTGCAAGAAGAGTACCAAAAAAAGGCACTGATGCTGAGACAATTATACTTTGAACAGGGGGATAAGGCGGGGAAACTACTGACCAGGGCAATAGCAAGGAAGAAATTAAAAGCATTCGTACATCACTTAAATGACAAGGGAGGAGTGATGAAGTCCGATGCTGACTCGATTGCAGACATCTTTAGAGATTATTATGAATCTCTGTATAATCTAACTACCAAAGACCCAGATGGGAGAAACCTCCCACAACCGTCGCAAAACGACGATTTTGTTCGGGAGTACCTCAAGAACACTGACCTCCCTAAGCTGACAGAGCAGGACAGGGACTCACTGAACTCCCCAATCACTATAGCAGAAATCAAAAAGGCAGTTAAAGATCTCCCCTCAGGGAAAAGTCCGGGACCCGACGGCTTTGGCCTTAAATATTATAAAACATACTTTGATCTACTTGCCCCTATCCTGGTAGATGTGTTCAACACCCTGCCCCGGATACCCAAACTCCCAGGCTCCATGTTGGAGGCCTAAATCACGGTGATACCCAAGCCAGGGAAACAGCAGGACAAGCCTGAAAACTTTAGACCTATATCGCTCCTAAACTCAGATGTTAAGATCCTGGCTAAGGTCTTGGCATCCAGAGTAAACAGACTGCTGCCTGGCCTGGTGTCAACTGATCAGGTAGGGTTTATTCCTGCTCGCGAAGCGAGAGACAACACCCTGAAAATTTTACAAATGATCACACACGCCCAGCTTCACGAGATGCCACTCTCCCTTGTCACCACAGACGCTGAAAAAGCGTTTGACCGGGTGAGTTGGTCATTCATGAGGCTCACGCTACAAAAATTTGGCTTCGGAAACGAAATTATAAACATGATTATGTCCCTGTATTCCTCTCCAAACGCAAAGGTTAGTGTGAACGGTACGCTCTCTAAACCATTCAATATCAACAATGGCACCAGGCAGGGGTGCCCTCTCTCACCACTATTATTTGCGCTCACGATCGAGGTCCTGGCGAGCAGAATCAGACATAACCCAATAATCAGGGGATTCTTGATGGGTGGCAAAGAGCAAAAACTCTCAATGTATGCCAACGATATTCTTCTATCTATCTCGGACACTCCAGACTCACTAAGTGAGGCCATGACTGAGCTCTCGGCATTTGGAAGAGTATCAAACTTCCTACTTAACCCACAAAAGTCCGAAATACTGATTGTCAACGAACAACCCAAATTAATTGAGGCAATGCGAAATAGCTGCCCAATTAAGATTGCGTGCCATTCCATAAAATACCTAGGGATAGAAATCACTCCCAATGTGAGAGAAACTATAGAGACAAATTATAAACATATTAGTGACAAGATAATAAAAGATCTAAACAATTGGAAAAACAAGACTATCTCGTGGATGGGGCGAATTGGGGTAGTGAAGATGAACATCTTGCCAAGAGTACTCTATGTCATGCAGACAGTACCCATCTCCCCAAACACGCAATATGTCACTCGAATCCAGAAAGCAATAGAAGCCTATATATGGAATAGCACAAAACCAAGAATCAGGAAATATACCACATACCTACCCAGAAATGGGGGGGGGGCCTGGGAGTACCCCTGCTGAAAGAATATCAAAGAGCCATCTCACTACAATGGTTAGTGGAGTGGAGCCAAAACAAGCGCAACAAAGCATGGGTCCAAATTGACAACGATATCCTGGGGAGGGGTAACGTGGGTGCACTGGCATGGATCTCAGCCAGGAGCAGACTACCTGCCTTGACACAGTACCCATTGATAAAGGAGGTGTTTGAGGTATTGGACAAACTACTTCGTAAAGAACCACACATATCCACACCCCACTCACCGAACACCCCAGTCAAAGAAAATCCCGACCTGGGAATAGAATTTAGACCACACACAGCGGGTGAGTCTTACGCCCTGGCGGAAGCGTCAGTAACTAATGCTTTGCAATGAGGGAAACTCAAATCACAGACTGACCTAGCAGAATGGGCACCAGAAATATTCACTTCATGGTATCGAGTTGCGCAGATGCAACATTACATATCGACACATAACAACATAGCAGACCTCACCAGACAAAAAACACCCTACGAGACTCTCTGCACCATGACGCAGACTCCATCACATTTGATATTCTTAATATATAAAACACTACTGACTGGGGGAACATCCTCCTTACCGACATACGCCGCTGCCTGGCAAACTGACCTTGGTCAGGACATAGACACTAAAGATTTGATTAAGATCTTTTCAAAAGCTAAAAAAGCGTCAGTATCCATGAAAATTCAGGAAACCCATTACAAACTACTGAGCAGATGGTACATGACGCCCCAACGACTACACAAAATTTACCCACATGTGGAGGGGGGATGCTGAAGGGGATGTGGGGAGGAGGGATCATTGATACACATTTGGTGGACATGCCCGCACATTCGCCCATACTGGGAGGAGGTGCTAGGAGAAATGAGCAGGAAATTTAAGATTATAATCCCGCCAAAACCCACATACTTAATATATCACAGGCTCCCCAAGGTGGTGGGAGAGGACAAATATCTGCTTCTCCTACTGATGCTGAATGGCGCAAAGGGTCTAATACCCGTTCACTGGAAAAAACGCAAAGCCCGACCCTGCAGGAATGGAAACATAGAGTAAGTGATCTACTTAGACTGGAACGATATCACTACCTTAAGACAGGAAAACTGGCCTCACATGAGATGATGACACTCATCTGGGAGGATAGGGGATTTTAATTAATGATAATACTCCTAATAGACACTGAATGAGCAGGCGACTATTCGCCGCCCATGACCAATCCCTAAAATTCCCCCCCCCTCCTTTTTTTTTTTCCACCTCACACTCTCTCACTCCCCCCCTTTTACTCCCCTCCTCTTATACCCTCTCACCCTTACTGTACTATACTGATTTCTCATTTTCCCTGCCTTACGACTAGATACGTGAGGCCACAACATTAGGTACTATAATACAAACTTGGTGATATGTAACAGAAAGCCGAGTTACTACTAATGTTATAAAGTAAAAGCCCTGATGTTAAATTCTAAAGTAAAAGTTTAACTGTTAAAATATATGCCATCACGCAGCGAGCTATACAGCTGGCTGAAACAAGCTCAGATGAACGCAACTTTATCACAATGCAAAAGTAAAGAGAAACAGACTAATTGCTGCCAAGACACGAACTTTCAACAATCACAGAGACATTAGATACCCAGGAATGGGTACTACAGTAAGAATGTTTTGATTGCTTCATTTAAGCTTAAAGGGACAGTCTACTCAAAACTAAACTTTCATGATTCAGATAGGGCATGCAATTTTAAACAACTTTCCAATTTACTTTTATCATCAAATTTGCTTTGTTCCCTTGGTGGTATTTTTGAAAAGCTAAACCTAGCTAGGCTCAAACTGATTTCTCAACAGTTGAAACCCGCCTCCTAGCTCAGAGCATTTTAAAAGTTTTTCACAGTTAGACTGTGCTAGTTCACATGTGTCATATAGATAACATTGTGCTCACTCCCGTGAAGTTATTTAGGAGTCTTCACTGATTGACTACACTGCATGTCTGTCAAAGGCACTTAGATAAGGAGGCTGTCTGCAAAGGCTTAGATACAAGGTAATCACAGAAGTAAAAAGTATATTAATATAACTGTGTTGGTTATGCAAAAACGGGGAATGGGTAATAGAGGGATGATCTATCTTTTTAAATAAGAAAAAATTTGGTGTAGACTGTCCCTTTAAAGATATGTAACCTTTGTCACTGTTTGTCCCATATTCTCTTCAATAAAGCTTGTTTGAAACTTAAAAAAAAAACCTAAGCTCCCCATTGCCCTGAAAAGGGCATTTGTATGGGCATTGCCCTTAAAAGGGCATTCAGCTCTTTTACATTCCAAAGTCCCTAACCTAAAATTAAAACCCACCCAATAAACTCTTAAAAAACCTACACTAACCACCGACGATCCAATCAGCCAATAGAATGCGAGCTCAATCCTATTGGCTGATTGGATCAGCCAATAGGATGACAGCTCAATCCTATTGGCTGATTGCAACAGCCAATAGGATTTTTTCACCTTTAATTCCTATTGGCTGATAGAATTCTATCAGCCTATCGGAATGTAAGGGACGTCATCTTGGATGACGTACCTTAAAGGGAAACTTCATTCGTCGTTGACCATCGGAAGAAGAGGATGCTCCGCGCCGGATGTCTTGAAGATGTAGCCGCTCTGCGCCGGATGGATGAAGATAGAAGATGCCGTCTGGATGAAGACTTCTGCCCGCTTGGATGAAGACTTCTGTCGGCTTTGCTGAGGACTTCTGCCGCTTGGATGAGGATGGATGTCCGGTCTTCGAAAACTGTAAGTGGATCGTCGGTGGTTAGTGTTAGTTTTTTTTAAGGGTTTATTGGGTGGGTTTTAATTTTAGGTTAGGGACTTTGCTGAATGCCCATACAAATGCCCTTTTCAGGGCAATGGGGAGCTGAGGTTTTTTAGATAGGGTTTTATTTGGGGGTGTTGGTTGTGTGGGTGGTGGGTTTTATTTTTGGGGGGTATTTGTATTTTTTTTTTAACAGGTAAAAGAGCTGATTTCTTTGGGGCAATACCCCGCAAAAGGCCCTTTTAAGGGCCATTGGTAGTTTAGTGTAGGCTAGGTTTTTTTATTTATTTTGGGGGGGTCTTTTTTATTTTGATAGGGCTCTTAGATTAGATGTAATTCTTTTTTGCCTAGATTTAGAGTTCTGCGTTAGCCGTCCAAACCAGCGTTAGGGGGTCCTAATGCTGGTTTTGGCCGCCCGCTGGTATTTAGAGTCAGTCAGGAAAGGGTCTAACACTCACTTTCCAGCCGCGACTTTTCCATACCGCAGATCCCCTTACGTCAATTGCGTATCCTATCTTTTCAATGGGATCTTTCTAACGCTGGTATTTAGAGTCTTGGCTGAAGAAAAAAGTCAGGAGTTAGGAGCTTTATGGGCTAACGCCGGTTCATAAAGCTCTTAACTACTGTGCTCTAAAGTACACTAACACCCATAAACTACCTATGTACCCCTAAACCGAGGTCCCCCCACATCGCCGCCACTATAATTAAATTTTTTAACCCCTAATCTGCCGACCATACGCCGCCGCAACCTACATTATCCCTATGTACCCCTAATCTGCTGCCCCTAACATCGCCGACACCTACATAATATCTATTAACCCCTAATCTGCCCCCCCAACGTCGCCGCTACCTACCTACACTTATTAACCCCTAATCTGCCGACCGGACCTCGCCGCCACTATAATAAATGTATTAACCCCAAACCGCCTCATTCCCGCCTCAAAAACCCTATAATAGTATTAACCCCTAATCTGCCCTCCCAAACATCGCTGACACCTAACTTCAAGTATTAACCCCTAATCTGCCGACCGGACCTCACCGCTACTATAATAAATGTATTAACCCCTAAAGCTAAGTCTAACCCTAACCCTAACACCCCCTAAGTTAAATATAATTTAAATCTAACAAAATAAAATAAATCTTATTAAATAAATTATTCCTATTTAAAGCTAAATACTTACCTGTAAAATAAACCCTAATATAGCTACAATATAAATAATAATTACATTGTAGCTATTTTAGTATTAATATTTATTTTACAGGCAACTTTGTATTTATTTTAACCAGGTACAATAGCTATTAAATAGTTAATAGCTATTTAATAGCTACCTAGTTAAAATAATTACCAAATTACCAGTAAAATAAATCCTAACCTAAGTTACAATTAAGCCTAACACTACACTATCAATAAATTAATTAAATAAACTACCTACAATTATCTACAATTAAATCAACTAAACTAAATTACAAAAAAACAAAACACTAAATTACAAAAAACCCCACTAAATTACAAAAACAAACACTAAATTACAAAAACATCCGACGAGGAGCGGCTCCATCTTCAAGACCTCCGGCGCGGAACATCCTCTTCTCCCGACGACTAGATGACGAATGAAGGTTCCTTTAAGGGACGTCATTCAAGATGGCGTCCCTCGAATTCCAATTGGCTGATAGGATTCTATCAGCCAATCGGAATTAAGGTAGGAAAAATCTGATTGGCTGATTGAATCATCAATCAGATTCAAGTTCAATCCGATTGGCTGATTGGATCAGCCAATCAGATTGAGCTCGCATTCTATTGGCTGATCGGAACAGCCAATAGAATGGGAGCTCAATCTGATTGGCTGATTGGATCAGCCAATCCGATTGAACTTGAATCTGATTGGCTGATTCAATCAGCCAATCAGATTTTTCCTACCTTAATTCCGATTGGCTGATAGAATACTATCAGTCAATCGGAATTTGAGGGACGCCATCTTGGATGACGTCCCTTAAAGGAACCTTCATTCGTCGTCTAGTCGTCGGGAGAAGAGGCTGTTCCGTGCCGGAGGTCTTGAAGATGGAGCCGCTCCTCGTCGGATGGATGAAGATAGAAGATGCCGCTTGGATGAAGATGTTTGCCGGTCCGGATGTCCTCTTCTTGCCGGATAGGATGAAGACTTCGGAGCCTCTTCTGGACCTCTTCTTGCCGGATAGGATGAAGACTTCGGAGCCTCTTCTGGACGGATCGGTGATACCCGGCGTGGTGAAGATAAGGTAGGGAGATCTTCAGGGGCTTAGTGTTAGGATTTTTAAGGGGAGTTTGGGTTAGATTAGGTTAGATTAGGGGTATGTGGGTGGTGGGTTGTAATGTTGGGGGGGGGTATTGTATGTTTTTTTTACAAGCAAAAGAGCTGAATTCTTTGGGGCATGCCCAGCAAAAGGCCCTTTTAAGGGCTGGTAAGGTAAAAGAGCTGTAAACTTTTTATTTTAGAATAGGGTAGGGCATTTTTTTTATTTTGGGGGGCTTTGTTATTTTTTTAGGGGGCTTAGAGTAGGTGTAGTTAGTTTAAAATTCTTGTAATCTTTTTTTATTTTTTGTAATTTAGTGTTTGTTTGTTTTTTGTAATTTAGTGAGGGTTTTTTTGTAATTTAGTGGGGGTTTTTTTTGTAATTTAGTTTATTTGATTTAATTGTAGATATTTAATTAATTTATTGATAGTGTAGTGTTAGGTTTAATTGTAACTTAGGTTAGGATTTATTTTACTGGTAATTTGGTAATTATTTTAACTAGGTAGCTATTTTTTAACTATTTAATAGCTATTGTACCTGGTTAAAATAAATACAAAGTTGCCTGTAAAATAAATATTAATCCTAAAATAGCTACAATATAGTTATTATTTATATTGTAGCTATATTAGGGTTTATTTTACAGGTAAGTATTTAGCTTTAAATAGGAATAATTTATTTAATAAGATTTATTTTATTTCGTTAGATTTAAATTATATTTAATTTAGGGGGTGTTAGGGTTAGGGTTAGACTTAGCTTTAGGGGTTAATACATTTATTATAGTAGCGTTGAGGTCCGGTCGGCAGATTAGGGGTTAATACTTGAAGTTAGGTGTCAGCGATGTTAGGGAGGGCAGATTAGGGGTTAATACTATTTATTATAGGGTTTTTGAGGCGGGAGTGAGTCGGTTTAGGGGTTAATACATTTATCATAGTGGCGGCAAGGCCCGGTCGGCAGATTAGGGGTTAATAAGTGTAGGTAGCGGCAATGTTGGGGGGGGCAGAAACTTTTTTTTTTATTTGATGACATTTGGCGGTGAAATGGTGGCATGAAATATACCAAAATGGGCCTAGATCAATACTTTGGGTTGTCTTCTAAAAAAAAATATATACATGTCAAGGGATATTCAGGTATTCCTGACAGATATCAGGGTTCCAATGTAACTAGCGCTAATTTTGAAAAAAAGTTGTTTGGAAATAGCAAAGTGCTACTTGTATTTATGGCCCTATAACTTGCAAAAAAAGTAAAGAACATGTAAACATTGGGTATTTCTAAACTCAGGACAAAATTTAGAAACTATTTAGCATAGGTGTTTTTTGGTGATTGTAGATGTGTAACAGATTTTGGGGGTCAAAGTTAGAAAAAGTGTGTTTTTTTCAATTTTTTCCTCATATTTTATATTTTTTTTATAGGAAATTATAAGATATGATGAAAATAATGGTATCCTTAGAAAGTCCATTTAATGGCGAGAAAAACGGTATATAATATGTGTGGGTACAGTAAATGAGTAAGAGGGAAATTACAGCTAAACACAAACACTGCAGAAATGTAAAAATAGCCATTGTCATTAAGGGTAAGAAAATTGAAAAATGGTCCGGTCATTAAGGGGTTAATAGTTAGGGTAGGTTAATTAATAGTTTAATATAGTTTAATGTAATTGTGGTATAATAGTCAGGGTTGGTTAATTCATAGTTTAATATAGTTTATTTTAATTCTAAAGGTAAGTTTTAATTTATTATAAGATAGGGATGAGTTAATATTTAATGTAAAGTTAGCGGCTTGTTAGGTTTAGGGGTTAATAGCTTAATTTAGTTTATGACAATGCGGGGGGCTGGCGGTTTAGGGGTTAATAGGTTTAGTTAGTGGTAGTGATGTGGAAGGCCAGGGGTTAATAATTTTATTACAGTTGCGGCAGGGTCCGGGAGCAGCGGAATAGGGGTTAATAACATTTATTTCATTGCAGCGGGCTTCGGGAGCGGTGGCATAGGGGTTAATAACTTTATTTAGGTTGCGGCGATGTCAGGGGCGGCAGAGAGAGATTAGACTTGGGATTTATGTTAGGGTGTTAGGTATAAACTTTACTGGTTTTCTACCATAGAAATTAATGGGATATCTGGCAGCATCGAACATAAGCTTTCACTGCTTTCAGACTCCCATTGATTCCTATGGAATCCGCGGCCTCTAGGGTGGCAGATTGAAAACCAGGTACGCTAGGACGGAATAGTGGCAAGCGTACCGGTTAGAAGTTTGACAACTTGCAAAAGTTGTCAGATAGTGCCGAATTTGTATTCAGAACATCTGTAATGAAGTAAGCATCGATCTGTGTCAGGTTGAGACCGGCGGATCGTATGTTATGTCACAAATTTCAACTTTTGCCGGTCTGTAGGCTTTGATAACTAGGTCGAATCAGGCTTGCCACAATTCCAGCGTATTTGCGGTTGATGGCTTGATAAATATCCCTCATTGTCACATTTTGGTCAGATGACTGTACTTATTTTTGTATTGAATATTAGACATAATAATAATAATAATAATAATAATAATAATAATAATAATAATAATAATAATAATTGTTTTTTGATGTAATTGTTTGTTATATAGTTGCTATGAGTATACACGTGAAATGATTTGATATATTTCTAGCTGATTGGCTAGATCCTGTGGGAGGAGGGGCTTGTTATGCATTTAAACACTGTTTGTATCACTTTTGAAATGTCTGAGGAAGGGGTGAATGCCCCGAAACGTCACAACATAATAAAGAGTGCTGTGTTTAAATTCAGTGAGTGCATATTTATAGTGCTTTATTATTATAAAGAAAGATAGTGTTGGAACAGCGCTAAATGATAAAAAAACAGTATAATTATGTAGATAACAGTAAAAAGTAAAAATATATATAAAAAACACGGTCCTTATATGTCCTACTGATTAGATAGAGCCGTTAAATAAAAACAGGACTCATTCAAAGCCTGGAGTTAATCCTGAAATCTTAAAATAGAATATTGCTCTAATGGTATAGAAACGCCCTGTTAGAGTGTCAGAAAAATACCTTCCCACCCCAAAACAAACCCCACACTAAAAGTGTATTTATAATAAGTTATAAAATAATGAATAAATTAAAAAGTCAATAGGACAATTATAAAAACAATGTTCTAATAATGAATAAGGGTGTTCCTTCACCCTAATTAAAAGTCCACACTGTTATATAAATACGATAAGCCGTTCTGTAAAAGGATCCTTATGCGTTTCGAAGGCTCTCACTTGCTCCTAGCCAACTTTTAATCTTGACAGCAGCTCCAGCTTCCTCTGGAGCCTTCGAAACGCATAAGGATCCTTTTACAGAACGGCTTATCGTATTTATCCCTAAGTGAATTGTTATCACGGTGTTAAGGGATCATCACAGTACTGGAGTTTATCAAAGCAATATATACACCAACAGACGCATGTGTATGCATCAATGGATCTACATCTACTTCTATTCAATTATATAGAGGCACACGCCAGGGGTGTCCCCTTTCCTCGCTGTTATTTAATTTAGCAATGGAACCGCTTATACACCTCTTAAAAAAATGTTCACCTGGCATTATGATTGGGAAAATACATATACAGATTGCTTTATTTGCAGATGATTTATTATTATATGTATCAGATCCTGAAGCATATATACAGGGAGTGTAGAATTATTAGGCAAGTTGTATTTTTGAGGATTAATTTTATTATTGAACAACAACCATGTTCTCAATGAACCCAAAAAACTCATTAATATCAAAGCTGAATAGTTTTGGAAGTAGTTTTTAGTTTGTTTTTAGTTATAGCTATTTTAGGGGGATATCTGTGTGTGCAGGTGACTATTACTGTGCATAATTATTAGGCAACTTAACAAAAAACAAATATATACCCATTTCAATTATTTATTTTTACCAGTGAAACCAATATAACATCTCAACATTCACAAATATACATTTCTGACATTCAAAAACAAAACAAAAACAAATCAGTGACCAATATAGCCACCTTTCTTTGCAAGGACACTCAAAAGCCTGCCATCCATGGATTCTGTCAGTGTTTTGATCTGTTCACCATCAACATTGCGTGCAGCAGCAACCACAGCCTCCCAGACACTGTTCAGAGAGGTGTACTGTTTTCCCTCCTTGTAAATCTCACATTTGATGATGGACCACAGGTTCTCAATGGGGTTCAGATCAGGTGAACAAGGAGGCCATGTCATTAGATTTTCTTCTTTTATACCCTTTCTTGCCAGCCACGCTGTTGAGTACTTGGACGCGTGTGATGGAGCATTGTCCTGCATGAAAATCATGTTTTTCTTGAAGGATGCAGACTTCTTCCTGTACCACTGCTTGAAGAAGGTGTCTTCCAGAAACTGGCAGTAGGACTGGGAGTTGAGCTTGACTCCATCCTCAACCCAAAAAGGCCCCACAAGCTCATCTTTGATGATACCAGCCCAAACCAGTACTCCACCTCCACCTTGCTGGCGTCTGAGTCGGACTGGAGCTCTCTGCCCTTTACCAATCCAGCCACGGGCCCATCCATCTGGCCCATCAAGACTCACTCTCATTTCATCAGTCCATAAAACCTTAGAAAAGTCTTGAGATATTTATTGGCCCAGTCTTGACGTTTCAGCTTGTGTGTCTTGTTCAGTGGTGGTCGTCTTTCAGCCTTTCTTACCTTGGCCATGTCTCTGAGTATTGCACACCTTGTGCTTTTGGGCACTCCAGTGATGTTGCAGCTCTGAAATATGGCCAAACTGGTGGCAAGTGGCATCTTGGCAGCTGCACGCTTGACTTTTCTCAGTTCATGGGCAGTTATTTTGCGCCTTGGTTTTTCCACACGCTTCTTGCAACCCTGTTGACTATTTTGAATGAAACGCTTGATTGTTCGATGATCACGCTTCAGAAGCTTTGCAATTTTAAGAGTGCTGAATCCCTCTGCAAGATATCTCACTATTTTTGACTTTTCTGAGCCTGTCAAGTCCTTCTTTTGACCCATTTTGCCAAAGGAAAGGAAGTTGCCTAATAATTATGCACACCTGATATAGGGTGTTTATGTCATTAGACCACACCCCTTCTCATTACAGAGATGCACATCACCTAATATGCTTAATTGGTAGTAGGCTTTCGAGCCTATACAGCTTGGAGTAAGACAACATGCATAAAGAGGATGATGTGGTAAAAATACTCATTTGCCTAATAATTCTGCACTCCCTGTAGATCAGAATATAGAAAGTATTACTTTATTTGGATATAATTCAGGATATAAGATAAATACTGTATGAAGAAATCTCAGATACTATGGCTTTATAAAAGAATAAAGGACAAAAAATATGTTTTTGAGGAAGTAGCAGAGTATATGAAGTATTTGGGGGTAAAAATATCTAACGATCCCAACAGACTATATGATCTTAACTTTCCACTGATAATTAGAAACATTGTAAAAAAACTTAAAACATGTCAAAATTTAAATCTAAATTTAACGGGTAGAATCCATGTAATTAAAATGTCTATTCCACCAAAGGTACTATATCCTATCCACATGCTCCCTTACACCTAGATTTAGAGTTCTGCATTAGCCGTCAAAACCAACGTTACGGGGTCCTAACACTGGTTTTGGCCGCCCGCTGGTATTTAGAGTCAGTCAGGTAAGGGTCTAACGCTCACTTTCCAGCCGCGACTTTTCCATACCGCAGATCCCCTTACGTCAATTGCGTATCCTATCTTTTCAATGGGATCTTTCTAACGCTGGTATTTAGAGTCTTGGCTGAAGTGAGCGTTAGAAATCTAACGACAAGACTCCAGCCGCAGAAAAAAGCCAGGAGTTAAGAGCTTTCTGGGCTAACGCCGGTTCATAAAGCTCTTAACTACTGTGCTCTAAATTACACTAACACCCATAAACTACCTATGTAACCCTAAACCGAGGCCCCCCCACATGATAGTGTAGTGTTAGGTTTAATTGTAACTTAGGTTAGGATTTATTTTACAGGTAATTTTGTAATTATTTTAACTAGGTAACTATTAAATAGTTATTAACTATTTAATAGCTATTGTACCTGGTTAAAATAAATACAAAGTTGCCTGTAAAATAAATATAAATCCTAAAATAGCTACAATATAATTATTATTTATATTGTAGCTATATTAGGGTTTATTTTACAGGTAAGTGTTTAGCTTTAAATAGGAATAATTTATTTAATAAGAATTATTTTATTTCGTTAGAATAAAATTATATTTAACTTAGGGGGGTGTTAGGGTTAGACTTAGCTTTAGGGGTTAATACATTTATTAGAGTAGCGGTGAGGTCCGGTTGGCAGATTAAGGGTTAATAATTGTAGGTAGGTGGTGGCGACGTTGGGGGCGGCAGATTAGGGGTTAATAAATATAATATAGGGGTCAGCGGTGTTAGGGGCAGCAGATTAGGGGTACATAGGGATAACGTAGGTTGCGGCGGTGTACAGAGCGGCAGATTAGGGGTTAAAAATAATATGCAGGGGTCAGCGATAGCGGGGTCGGCAGATTAGGGGTTAATAAGTGTAAGGTTAGGGGTGTTTAGACTCGGGGTTCATGTTAGGGTGTTAGGTGCAAACTTAGGAAGTGTTTCCCCATTGGAAACAATGGGGCTGCGTTAGGAGCTGAACGCTGTTTTTTTGCAGGCAACGCTGGTATTGAGAGTTGCAGTGGCGGTAAATATGCCTGTACGCTCCCTTTTTGGAGCCTAACGCAGCCCTTCTGAGAACTCTAAATACCAGCGTTGTTTAAAAGGTGCAGGGGAAAAAAAACATGCGTAGCTAACGCACCCCTTTGGCCGCAAAACTCTAAATCTAGGTGTTTAAGAATAATTGCCAAAGATCTTAAACTACTTAATAGTGCAATAAGGGAATTTATATGGAAGGGAAATAAATCAAGAATAAATGTCTCTAAATTACAGATGCCGGTAAAAAAATTAGGGTGGGGTTTGCCGAATATAAAGTACTATAACTGGGCAGCACTAGCAAGATATAGTATGGAATGGATAACAGAAATAGAGAAATATGTTAATCGGAAAATAGAGCAAAATCTGATTAAACCTATGTCAATAGCCTATTTACCCCACCCTGAGGCGGTTGAAATATCAAAAAGCATTAAGAATCATATAGTATTCCGCGATTCACTCGCTATATGGAAACTTATAAATAGATTTTTAGGGATAAACTATAAGTATTCACGATATATTCCTATTATAGGTAACCCTAAATTCCAAATGTGAAATATTTACCCATTCTGCAAATGGGCAAACTATGGAATTAATAAAATAGGGGATTTATATCATATCATAACAATAGTAATGAGGTCTATTCTATTCAAGAAATATATAATGAATATAAAATTATAATTAATAACTATTTCTATTACTATCAGATTGAATCATACTTAAAGAAAGTCTTGCGAGACTCAAAAAATAATTGTATCAAAAATCAAATAATAGAACTATGTGAGTATTATGAAAAAGGCAATTATAAAATAACTAATATATATAATAAAATAATCAACATGTCAGTGGAGAGAAATATTACTAAGATGGTGGAAAAATGTAATCAGTTAATAATAGAAGTAGTAAATACAAAAGAACAATTATGCAGTAGTGTGAAAATAGTGAAGCAAACAACACTCGCAAGGGATCTGCGAGAATCACAATTCATAATCCTACACAATGATTATATAACTTCAACTAAAAGAGCCAAATGGATAAAGGGAGATACTCCATTGTGTCCAAAATGTTCATCCCCATCCCCAGATTTATCGCATTACTTCTGGGACTGTCCAAGAATATATCAATTTTGGACTCAGGTCTCATATTGGCTATCAAAAATAATCGGAATCAATGTTTTTAGTTGATAAACAAACAATTTTTCTTCTTCAAAATTCTAATCCCAAGATTACTCAATATAAATTATTCATCGCCATAGTAATAATATTAGCAAGGAAAACAATTACAAAGCTATGGATAGAGAGAAAGTGCCCTTCTATTACTAGTCTAAAGAAAAAAATATGGCAACAACTAATAATTGAGAAATATGATGCAATAGGAGACATTAATGGGAGAAAAACTATATATATGAATAAATGGGAACAATATATAAAGACATTTAATGAGGAAACTCAAAATATGATATATAAAGGACTATGATCGAGAGTAATAACATCAAAACTAGATAAAAGCATATGACCCAAACAAACAACTAAATGATAGAAAAAGGGAGGGATATGAGTTTGTCTTTCCGCCTATGTATCTCCCCTCGACCTGGGACTATCTAAAATATTAGTATATTGTGTTGTATTTGTATATACTATTTGAGCTGTTAAATGGAAACATTAATTAGATGTATATGTATATTATATCTATGCACTTTTTTTAAACATATTTTGTTAATAAATTTATGATCAATAAAAAAAAAAATTTTTTTTTATAATTTCTACAAAAATAGTGTAGCTAAAGAAAAATAAAGTTGTTTGAAATTGAAAAAAAAAAAAAAAGAAATAATAATAAACAGGGATAGCCTTACTAAAATCATAACATGACTTGTGAATTATTGCCAGAAATGAATAATGTCATAAACAGAGTTGAAGCCTCTTGGAAAACATGTTCCTAGGGTACAAATCCAAAATGCTTCTCTTTTAAAAAGCAACTTAGAGACATCCCCTCTATGCTTAGGTGTTCTAATTCTTTCTATCACCATCCATCTAAGGGTAGAATTGGAACTACTGTGTTCTACTAAAAAGTGTTTAGCTAGCTCTGAACAAGGGTCAGACCTTTTAATATCAGACAAGTGTTGTTGTATTCTCTCCCTAACCTCTCTGGAAGTACATCCAACATACTGTTTTCTAGAGCAAGTGCACCAAATTAGTTAGTTACACCACATTTTAAGCTCTGTAGTTTACAAAAGATTTAATAGTATAATTTCTGACATTAGATTCAAAAGTGTCACTTCTATTTATAAAGCTGCATGGACTACAGGAGCTATAGCCAAATCTGTACATACCCTTTTCTTTGTGAGGGAAATTCACTTGGTGAAATAGTATTGCCCAGTGTAGTGCCTCTCCTGTATGAAAATATACGTCCTTGTTTTATTACATGTTGTAACTCATCATCTGAGATAAGCATGGGCAAATTCTTACAGACTTTTTTGCACACCTCATCATAATCTGACGAGTATTGAGTGACAATTGTTACTGGTTCCGTTCTCTTTTTCCCATGTTTATGGTAGAGGTGTTTGGGTTTATCCAGCAGAAGTGAGCCCCTATCTAGTAGGTCAACTTCTGATTTTGCCCTTAGTATTACATCTCTTCTATACCCCCTATGTAATAATCTATTTACAAGATCTACACTTTGTTTCTCACAATCCTAACTATTGGAGCAATTATTAATTCTGATAAATTGTCCCTTCACTATTGAGTATGGGACCCCTTTTGGGTGATTGCTTTTACCGTGCAATTAGGAATTTCTTGAAATAGATTTTCCTGGTTTTAACATTAGCTATTAGTGTTAGATCCAAGTAATTAATCTGTGACATATGAGACTCAAAAGTAAATCTTATACTGCACTCATCATCATTTAGGTGTTACAAAAAACCTACCAACACAAATATCAGATCATCTATAAAACGATGATAAAGTTTAATATTTTCAGGAATTTCTATCACCATACACATGGGTGATCTCCCACCAGTCCATTAGCAAATTGGCATAAGAGGGGGAAAATTTGGCCCCCATTGTGGTTTCCTGTGTCTGGAGGTAGTACCTGTCCTCATATTTAAAATAGTTGTGGGTCAATAGGAACTGGACTATGTCCAGTACAACATTTGTAAACTCTGTGTTATACTCAGTTCCTGTGTTGAGAAACAACCTGATTGCCTCAATACCCATACTATGTGTGATGAAAGAGTAAAGGGATCCCACGATTGAGCATCTGTGGGATGTGCTGGAACAACAAATCCATTACATGGAGGCCCCACCTGGCAACTTGAAGGACTTAAAGGATCTGCTGCTAATGTATTGGTGCCAGATACCCCAGGACACATTCAGAGGTCTTGTGGAGTCCATGCCTCGATGCGTCAGAGCAGCACGAGGGGGACCTACACAATATTAGACAGGTGGTTTTAATGTTGTGGCTAATCAGTGTATAACTATACCCAAAGGCTCTTAGGTATATGAGTTTAGAAAAAATATATTATTTACAATCGGCTAGATTACGAGTTTTGCGTTATGAGTAAAAAAGCAGCGTTAAGGCTCATAACGCTGCTTTTTCACTACCGCTGCTATGAGTCTTGTAGGTACAGCTGTCCCGCACACTTTTTTGGCCGTACCACAAATTAACTTACGCAATTTGCGTAAAGTCTTTTTTCAATGGGACTTCCATAGCGCCGGTATTACAAGACTTTTTTTGGAGGCCAAAAAGTGAGCGGTACAGCTAATCCTGCAAGATTCGTAACACATTCTAAAGTCAGTAGTTATGAGTTTTACGCTACAGAGCTGTAGCATATAACTCATAACTAAAGTGTTAAAAAGTACACTAACACCCATAAACTACCCATTAACCCCTAAACCGAGGCCCTCCCGCATCGCAAACACTAAAATAAAATTATTAACCCCTAATCTGCCGCTCTGGACATCGCTGCCACTAACAAACATATTAACCCCTAAACCGCCACACTCCCACCTCGCAAACACTAGTTAAATATTATTAACCCTTAATCTGCCACCCCTAACATCACCGCAACCTACATTAAAGTTATTAACCCCTAATCTGCTGCCCCCAATGTTGCTGCCACTATACTAAAGTTATTAACCCCTAAACCTAAGTCTAACCCTAACACCCCCTAACTTAAATATAATTAAAAAAAAATCTAAATAAAAATTACTATCATTACCTAAATAATTCCTATTTAAAACTAAATACTTACCTGTAAAATAAACTCTAAGCTAGCTACAATATAACTAATAGTTACATTGTAGCTAGCTTAGGGTTTATTTTTTATTTTACAGGCAAGTTTGTATTTATTTTAACTAGGTAGAATAGTTACTAAATAGTTATTAACTATTTACTAACTACCTAGCTAAAATGAATACAAATTTACCTGTAAAATAAAACCTAACCAGAGTTACACTAACACCTAACCTTACACTACAATTAAATAAATTACCTAAATTAAATACTATTACTTAAATTACAAAAACAAACAAACACTAAATTACACAAAATAAAAAACAAATGATCAGATATTTAAACTAATTACACCTAATCTAATAGCCCTATCAAAATAAAAAAAAACCTAGACTAAAATAAACTAACAATAGCCCGTAAAAGGGCCTTTTGCGGGGCATTGCCCCAAAGAAATAAGCTCTTTTACCTGTAAAAAAAAAAAAATACAATCAAACCCCCTAACAGTAAAACCCACCACCCACACAACCAACCCCCCAAATAAAAACCTAACTAAAAAAACCTAAGCTCCCCATTGCCCTGAAAAGGGCATTTGGATGGGCATTGCCCTTAAAATGGCATTTAGCTCTATTGCTGCCCAAACCCTAACCTAAAAATAAAACCCACCCAATAAACCCTTAAAAAAAAACCTAACACTAACCCCTGAAGATCCACTTACAGTTTTGAAGAGCCGACAACCATCCTCAACGAAGCCCGGAGAAGTCCTCAACGAAGCGGCAAGAAGTCCTCAACGAAGCCGGGAGAAGTCTTCATCCAAGCTGGCAGAAGTGGTCCTCCAGACGAGCAGTAGTCTTCATCCAGATGGTATCTTCTATCTTTATCCATCCGGCGAGGAGCGGGTCCATCTTCAAGATATCTGGCACGAAGCATCCTCTTCTTTTGACGTCTAACGAAGAATGAAGGTTCCTTTAAATGACTTCATCCAAGATGGCGTCCCTTGAATTCCGATTGGCTGATAGAATTCTATCAGCCAATCGGAATTAAAGGTGAAAAGTTCCTGTTGGCTGATCCAATCAGCCAATAGGATTGAGCTTCAATCCTATTGACTGATCCAATCAGCCAATAGGATTGAGCTTGCATTCTATTGGCTGTTCCAATCTGCCCATCTGGAGGACCACTTCTGCTGGCTTGGATGAAGACTTTTCCCGACTTCGATGAGGACTTCTTGCCGCTTTGTTGAGGACTTCTCCCGGCTTCGTTGAGGATGGATATCGGCTCTTCAAAACTGTAAGTGGATCTTCAGGGGTTATTGTTAGGTTTTTTTTAAGGGTTTATTGGGTGGGTTTTATTTTTAGGTTAGGGTTTGGGCAGCAATAGAGCTAAATGCCCTTTAAATGGCAATGCCCATCCAAATGCCATTTTCAGGGCAATGGGGAGGTTAGGTTTTTATAGTTAGGTTTTTATTTGGGGGGTTGGTTGTATTTTTTTTACAGGTAAAAGAGATGATTTCTTTGGGGCAATGCCCTGCAAAAGGCCCTTTTAAGGGCTACTGGTAGTTTAGTTTAGGCTAGTTTCTTTTTTTATTTTGATAGGGCTATTAGATTAGGTGTAATTAGTTTAAATATCTGATAATTTGTTTTTTATTTTGTGTAATTTAGTGTTTGTTTGTTTTTGTAATTTAGGCAATTGTATTTAATTTAGGTAATTTATTTAATTGTACTGTAAGGTTAGGTGTTAGTGTAACTCAGGTTAGGTTTTATTTTACAGGTAAATTTGTATTTATTTTAGCTAGGTAGTTAGTAAATAGTTAATAACAATTTAGCAACTATTCTACCTAGTAAAAACAAATACAAACTTGCCTGTAAAATAAAAATAAACCATAAGCGAGCTAAAATGTAACTACTAGTTATATTGTAGCTAGTCTAGGGTTTATTTTACAGGTATTTAGTTTTAAATAGTAATTATTTAGGTAATGATAGGAATTTTTATTTAGATTTCTTTTAATTATATTTAAGTTAGGGGGTGTTAGGGTTAGGCTTAGGTTTAGGGGTTAATAAATTTAGTATAGTGGCGGCGATGTTGGGAGCAGCAGATTAGGGGTTAATATAATGTAGGTGTCGGCGATGTTGGGTGCGGAAGATTAGGGGTTAATAAGTGTAAGATTAGGGGTGTTTAGACTCGGGACTCATGTTAGGGTGTTAGGTGTAAACATAAATTTAGTTTCCCCATAGGAATCAATGGAGCTGCGTTACAGAGCTTTATGCTCAATTTTAGCAGGTGTTAGTCTTTTTTTCAGCCGGCTCTCCCCATTGATGTCTATGGGGAAATCATGCACGAGTACGTACAACTAGCTCACCGCTGAAGCAGTGCTGATATTGGAGTGTTGTATGGAGCTCAATTTTGCTCTACGCTCACTTCTTGCCTGATAACGCCGGGTTTAGGAAAACCTGTAATACCAGCGCTGTAGGTAAGTGAGCGGTGACAATAACGTGCAAGTTAGCACCGCACCCCTCTTACCGCAAAACTCGTAATCTAGCCGAATATTATTTATTAAAATTTTAATAAAAGTATTAATTTTTAACAAATTGTGTTGTAGAGTTCTCATGTATCATGCTAAGTCTGTTGAAAAACAAACAAAACAATGTGTAGATTTCTCACTGAAATAAACTACAGTTGGGCTTTAAAAAGACAGTGATGTCAACATTTTCTTTCATGATTCTGGTAACTAAATAAATAACTTTCCAGTTTACGTCTTTTTTTTTTTTTTTAACAATTATTCATCTAAGGAGATACAAAAAATTATCCAACATTGGTGTCTACAGGAAAAAGAAAATCTATGCATATTAACTTAAAGGGACAGTCTACTAACAAATTTGTATTGCTCAAAAAAGGTAGATACTTCCTTTATAACCCATTTCCCAGTTTTGCATAAACTAAACAGTTATATTAATATACTTTCTTTTACAAAGATATGACGAGTCCACGGATTTCATCCTTACTTGTGGGATATTAACCTCCTGCTAACAGTAAGTGGCAAAGAGCACCACAGCAGAGCTGTATATATAGCCCCTTCCCTTCCCCTCCACCCCCAGTCATTCTCTTTGCCTGTGTTATACTAGGAAGACATGGTAAAGTGAGGTGTTAGTTTTAGTTTCTTCAATCAAGAAGTTTTTTATTTTAAATGGTACCGGTGCGTACTATTTTCCTCAGGGGGATATGAAAGAAGATTTCTGCCCTGAGGTTTGATGATCTTAGCATTTGTAACTAAGATCCACGCTGGTTCCCACAAGACTTCTGAAGGTAACCATGAGACATCTTCAGTGTGGAGACCGGTTTCATGCTACAAGCAGCATTAAGGTATGTGCAGCCTTTTTTTCTGAGGAGACTTGGTGTATCAGAACTGGCTGGCATTTTTTCCCTGTATGGGAATTGGGTAAGCAGTAAAACCTATTTTAATAAGAGGGGTGTTACTGGAGTCCCTATTTTATATTTATCATTAGTTGATATTTGGGCATTATGTGTGTTGCGATCGCTCAGCTGCTGATCGCTTCTTTCTACAGCGCGGTAGCGCTTTCATTGGTTGCCTAGCAACCCTGTTCCTGTCGGCCCTTCCGATGACGTCAGGAGGCCTTCTTATTCCGGCGTCTCCTCTCATCGGTGCCTGTTTGTTTTACTCGTGGGCTTTTGTGAGTACAAATTTATTCCTGAATCTGTGCCTGTTTATTCTGAACCCTTACCCCCTACCTACCGGATATCCTTGCTGGACACTGCTTACCTGACTACTCTATTGGTTAACCCCTACCTGCCTGATAACACGTTGCTGGACACTGCTTACCTGACTACTCTATTGGTTAACCCCTACCTGCCTGATAACACGTTGCTGGACACTGCTTACCTGACTACTCTATTGGTTAACCCCTACCTGCCTGATAACACGTTGCTGGACATTGCTTACCTGACTACTCTATTGGTTAACCCCTACCTGCCTGATAACACGTTGCTGGACACTGCTTACCTGACTACTCTATTGGTTAACCCCTACCTGCCTGATAACACGTTGCTGGACATTGCTTACCTGACTACTCTATTGGTTAACCCCTACCTGCCTGATAACACATTGCTGGACACTGCTTACCTGACTACTCTATTGGTTAACCCCTACCTGCCTGATAACACGTTGCTGGACACTGCTTACCTGACTTCTCTATTGGTTAACCCCTACCTGCCTGATAACACGTTGCTGGACACTGCTTACCTGACTACTCTATTGGTTAACCCCTACCTGCCTGATAACACGTTGCTGGACACTGCTTACCTGACTACTCTATTGGTTAACCCCTATCTGCCTGATTACACGTTACTGGATATTGCTTGCCTGACTATTCTATTGGTTAACCATTACCTGCCTGATTACACGTTGCTGGACATTGCTTGCCTGATTACTCTATTGATTAACCCTTTCTACACGAAGCTTCTTCTCCTGACCCTGCTGTGTCATCTTCCAGTCTATTACTGTGAGTATATATTATACTACAGCTGTCGCAGGGTCAGGTCCTGGTATATACTAACTGTGCTAGGGTGTTATTAACCTCATTCTAGCATTTGGGTCTAACTCTGGACTTTACCTATCCTGACAATGTGACATGGGAGACAATATAAAAAACGATGTTTTATGTTTTTTTATTTTTGGCACTTAAAACTCATTGGTTTTATTCTTGAGGGTTATATTGTGTGTGTATTTTTACTTTAGTGCAAAACTGCATTTCCATGCGGTGTTGTTTGGGCCTACTCTGACTTTTGCCCTTATGGGGCGGAGCCTATTTTGGCGCAATTTCTTCAGGCTTAGCAGCAGCAAACAGTAACTCGGTGGCTCCTGGACTGTGTAGCTGGTCTGAAGGGTTGGAAACTTGATTCGAAGTACCCTGGGGGCAGGTAGGTGCCACAGCAGAGCTGAGCTGTGGCAAGGTGCAGAGTGTATTTTTATCTATCTTTTGAATACATGTTGATATTAGTACTTCTTTTTTTTAAATTTTTTTATTTATAATCCAGAAATATATATACAGAGCCTCTCAATTGGGCTTACCTTTCACCTTGCAGGGTGTTTTACCATATGTAAACAAAAGAACAAAAAGTAAACAGCCTCTCATTTGGGCCAATTTTTCACCACGCAAGGTGTTTTACATATTCTCACCATGATTGACCTAAGCCCTTATGAAATGACCATACATACTACTCTTTATCTATCAATACTCAATGCAATATAAGTCATCCTGTATTCTGTACTTATATTCAGGTATTTTATTCCCTTGAATCCTCAACCCCTTACCCAAAACAAAAACCACAAAAAGAAAGAAAAAAGGGAAAAAAAAAATAAATAAAAAGGGGGGGGGGGATAAATAAATAAAAAATAAAAAATCTCTCTCTCCATGCCCCAGCGCAATCCGCACTATGGCTTCACCTTAGTTTTCAACTGATCTCCGAAAAGGATGCCAAAATTGTTCCTGTATAGTATCTGGAAGTGAATGTACCAATTTTTCCCATTTCTTCCTATACTCTCTACTAGTGAGCTCATTCAGTTCTTGTATATCAAACTGTTCAATAATTGCTTGTTTTATCAAGAAATTTTTCCACTCTGAGAAGTTAGGTTTTTTGCTATTCTTCCATTGTCTAAAGATTATACTCCTGGCCGCAAGTATTGAGATATTTATAAATTTCCAATCTTCCCCCCATTCCTTATTCCTTGATATGAGTACTATGTGTTCTAATTTAAAGTTACAGGGTCTCCTTAATATTTTCTGTAGCCATAACTCAATTTTAAACCAAAATTGTCAAACTGGGGGGCATTCCCATACCATATGTATTAGATCAGCTGCAGTTTGACTGCACTTAGGGCATCTATTGAAGTGTATATTATCCCACTTAGCCCCCTTCTCTGGTGTATAATAGGTATGATATAATAACTTTAAATGGGCCTCTCTCCAAGTTTCAGATATCGTTGTTTTAGCTACTTGGGCGATTGACTCCCTTATCTTATCGTTAGACTCACCTATCTCTGTGATGTGAGGTCTCCATTTGTTCGTTAAATTGTCTAAGTTTTTTTGACCTTCATTAACGGAGAAAAGTTTATACCAAGGTGAGATTGAATAAATTCCATGCGTAACCATTTTTATCCATGATTCAATTTTCTCCCATCCCCAGTTCCAACCATTATCCTTGATAAGCTGTTGGGCACAATGCCTGACCTGCAGGTAGGCGAAAAAATCTCTGTTTTCTATTACAAAATTAGTTTTCAGAGAGTCAAATGATTTAACCGTCTTTCTTTCTATATCTAATACTTGCCATATATATTCCAACCCCTTAGCCCCCCAGCTTTGAAATAAAGGAGAGTTAAAGCCCATGGGAAAATATAGATTATTTTGTATTAGGAGGTATTTAGACATCTTATATTCTATTCCTAGATTAACACACAACTTTTGCCAAGCTATTATAGGATTAGCAATAGTTTTTATATTTTTGATATTTGTCGGCAAACTTCGCCATGGGCAGTGTATAAGGTTCGTTAGATTATGTGGCGTGCATAAATTCTTTTCAATTTCTGAGACCGTAAAGTACGAAACCCCGGTTATCCATTCTACCACTATTCTACTTAGCATTACCCAGTTATAATGTTCCAAGTTTGGGAGGGCTAATCCTCCTGTATCTCTTTGTAGGTGTAATTTATTCACAGATATTCTAGGTTTCGTGTTGTTCCATATAAATTGCCTTACAGCCACCATAATCTCTCTAATATCTTTCTTTGGAATCAGGATAGGCAAATTTTGAATAAAATATAGAATTTTTGGAAACATTATCATTTTGAATATATTAACCCTACCAGTAACTGATAGTGGTAATTTGGACCAAGCTTTTAAATCTTCTTTTATTTTCCTGAACAGGGGTGTATAATTTAAACTATATAGTAGTTCTTCTTGAGTTGAGATTAGTATGCCTAAATATCTTAAGCCCTCTTGGACTACCTTGAAATGATTCCCTGGACTCCAATCTTTATCCTCCCTCAGTATCATTAGTTCAGATTTACCTATGTTGATCTTATAACCTGAGAACACACTGAAATCTTCTATTATTTCCAATACTAGCGGGATATTATCCTTAAGATTACGAACATATAGCAATAAATCATCTGCATATAAAGAGACTTTACTCTCATATTTACCCACCATTATGCCCTGTATCTTCTCTCTTAGCATTATGGCTAAGGGCTCTATCACTACGTTAAATAAAAGCGGTGAGAGAGGGCATCCCTGTCTGGTACCTCTCTCTAGCAGGAGATTTTCAGATATCTGGCCATTTACCAAAATTGCAGTGCTTGGTTTTTTATAAATGTTTTTAACTATCTGGATTATAGTTTCTGGAAACCCAAATTCTAACATTGAAGTGAATAGATGGTCCCATTCCACAGAGTCAAAGGCTTTCTGTGCATCTAGGGAAAGTATAGCTAAACTAGGTCTATCCCCTTTTTTTGTTTATTTTTCTTTTTTTGTAAGTGTTTTTCATTTTTTGTAAAATCTAACACTGAAAACAGTTTTCGTAAATTAGAGGCAGAGTTTCTTCCTACCATAAAACCTGTCTGATCAATGTGGATTATAGATTTTAATACTGCCTGAAATCTATTTGCAATAATACCTGTTAAAATTTTATAATCCAAGTTTAACAGAGATATGGGCCTATATGACTCCATCAATGTAGAATCTTTATTTGGTTTTAAAATTAGCGTAGTCCAGGATGCCGTGAAATGAGATGACATTTCTTTCCCTTCTATAAGATATTGGTTAAATAGTAAAGTTAAACTTGGAACTACCTCTTCTATAAGTATTTTATAATATTTGTTGGGTAATAGATCTGGGCCCGGGGCTTTATTATTTTTTAAGTTCTTAATAGAATTACTGACCTCTTCTTCTATTTCCTCAAGCTTAGGTTTTAAGATCTTAGCCCAGAAATCCCGCTTTTTTTCAGGGTTCAATTCTCCTGAACTATAAACCTTTTGATAATAGTCTTTAAATAGGTTTAAGATATCTTCTGTCTTATGTTCCATCTTCCCATTTATGTTTATACAACCAATATGACTATGTCCTTTTGCTTTCTTAACCAAGTTGGCTAGGAATTTCCCTGATTTATTTCCGTGTCTATAAAACTTTGCAGACAGCCTAAGTTCTTCATGAGTAGTTTTATTAATAAGCCAAATATCCCTAGCCTCCTTTGCTTCCACGTACTGTTGCCAATTCCTACTATTTGGTTCATCTAGGTATTTATTATATGCTGAAGACAATCTCTTTAACACTTCTTTTTCTCTGATTTTTTGTTTTTTCTTTTTTTTTGCACAAAAAAGCAATAACTTCACCTCGAATTACTGTTTTTGATGCTTCCCAGAATATCTCTGGCTTTTCCAAGTATTCTACATTATTTGCGTAAAAATCTTGCCATTTTGTCTTCAACATATTTTTAAATTCTATGTCTTTGATCAAATAGTAAGGAAACCTAAATCGTCTCATGGGAGAATTGTTATTATTCAAAATAATTTTAAGAATTATTGGGGCATGAATTGATATTCTTATGTCTTTTATTTCTACTTCTACCTCCAAGCCCATTAATCTCTCTGAAATCATAAACATATCTATCCTAGAGAACGTCATATGAGCCTTAGAGGCACATGTATATTCCCTATCAGTCGGATTTCTCTCTCTCCAGACATCTTTTATTTTGAGGTTAGTTATAAATTTGCCGAGTAGCTTAGCCTCCAGCTTATCTCTTCTAGTTTTCCTCCCGGCCTCTCCTTTTCTAACTCTGTCTAGAGGAATTTGAAACACCATATTGAAATCCCCGCCTAATATAAGAACTCCATCTGCCTTTTCCAATAACTGAGATTGAAGTTCCGACCAGAATGATGGATTATAATCATTGGGGCCATACACATTACATATAGTGAATATTCTTCTCTCAATTTCCAATTTTAAAATCATATATCTTTATTCTAAGTCTAACTCAGAGGACAAAATAGTATAATGAAGTTTCTTATTCAAAAGAATTGCAACTCCTCTTTTTCTTTTGGAGCAAGGGGTTCCAACTACTTCTTCCACCCAACCAGCTTTCAGTTTAATCAATTCTTCTCCTTTCAGGTGTGTCTCCTGGATGAGGGCTACATCAGCCTTCAATTTCTTAAGTTGTGTCAGAATTGTCTTCCTCTTTATCGGAGAGGTGATACCGCCCACATTCCAGGAAACACATCTAAACTGATTATTCATTTAAATTCCTAAACCTTAAACCTTCCAGCCAAGTGCGAATTGCGCATAGAGCAAAAAAAAAAAAAAAAAAAAAAGGGGAACACCCCCCCTCTCCCTCCCTAACCCCCCCTTTCCCCAAAGAACTCTACATTCCTTATCTAACTTATTCATTAGATACAACAATTCCTTTTTTATTATATTCAACCTTTATTATATCACCTCCTCTCTCATAAAAGTTTCAGCTTCTGTAGGATTTTCTAGCAGTCTGTTCCCTTTAGTACCTTGTATACGAATTCTAGCAGGATATATTAATGTGGCATTATAACCTTTATTAATTAACTGGGTACATGAAGGCACCATTAACTTCCTCTTGCTAGATACCTCTGCTGAGAAATCCTGAAATATAAGGATCCTTTTCCCTTCTATTATTATATCTCTCTTCTTCCTATAATGCTGTAATAATTTCACCTTATCTTGGAAATTGAGATATCTGGCAATTATTGGCCTGGGTCTATCAGTATTGTTGTCTTCTCTTCTATGCCCTATTCTATGTACTCTCTCCACTATAAGAGGTAATTCTGTAGAAGGGACCTCTAATAATTTTGGTAAGATTTCAGACATAAATAAATTTAGATCCTTATACTGTGTGTTTTCTGGTAGACCTATAACCTTTATATTGTTTCTGCGTGCCCGGTTTTCTAAATCATCTACTTTCTGCTGTAGTCTGTCAATATCCTTTCTCATATCAGTGTTAATCATCTCATGCCCTTCCACCCTGTCTTCAAGATCTGATATGCGCTGTTCGGCTTCCTTTAACCTCTTGGAAAATTGTCTTACTTCGTTTGCCAAGCCTGATATCTCAGATTTAATTAACTCAAACTGAGGTAGAAAAATATCTGACATTGTTTTAGTTAATGCTTGTGTGTCTAACTGGTTAATACTCTCATTTATAACTTCAGACATGATTTCAGTACCTCCTTTTTTTTTCCCCTGCTCCTTGCTGCCATAGCTGGGGATTTATTTTTATGTTGTGATACAAACTTATCCATAAGGGGTCTTACTACCATGTACTAATAGGTCTAACAACCTCTTTCCAATTTACTTCAGCTGTTAAATATTCTAGAGCTGACCAATAATATATGTTTATTCCCGCAGTTTTCAAACCTTAGTATATTCTCAGGAGATTAGTCTATCCTTAATAAGTACCAGGATTAAAACAGAATTAAATATGTGTAGAACCATGTACTAGTAAACTATATATAAAGCCCAAATTAGTAAAGTATCTCAAGGAACAGTATATAGCGTGTTACACTTTAATTTACACTTATTCTCTTACGCTACTCCAAATGTTAAACCAACCCTGCTTAACTACCGAGATTAGACAGGATCAGGTGCACAAAAAACCTATAAGGAAATGGGTTTTATAAGTTATGCCTTTCACTATAAAATCACTATAGATCACTATAAGGTCTCCAGAAATAGGTTATGTCATATAAGACCACATATAGTCTATCACTCTCTGAGAATTAATTACTCCTCTTTTGCTTTTACTTTCCAGAAAATCGCGTCTATAGCCTTATAGCAATATCTTTATCTTTAACTTGTATATAACAGGGAAAATAAATAATGAAAAACACAAAAAAAAAGCCTGCATCATATTCCTTTACCCTTATACAGTAATATTTAGCTTATTTTCAGGCAATACAACAACAGGGTATATATACTGTGCTATACCATATATATTACTGAGCAAGTTTCTGTTATCGTTCTAATAAGACCAGCTCCGTCAGGCAAAATAATTTTTTATCCATAGAAAGTTAAGTTCAAATCTTCCCAGAATAATCCTTAGCCAGTTCTTTAGCAAACAGTTAAATCAGGGTTAGGATGAAGGCCTCCACTGTTTTATCATGCCTTCGAGGTAGACAAATGAAGGAAACAAGAAAAAAGTTACCTGCGTGATGGGTGGTCTTTCACCACCTCTAGACCTGCATACTGGCTTGATCTGTAGAGAAAATACACAAAACCACTCTCTCACCGCAAATACCTGGAGCTTACTCAGTAATGCAGCATCCTGGAGAGCAACAATTCTCCTCCTCAAGACCTCCAGACATACCCCCAGCTTCTATCTTTATCTGGTGTGCAGGAGTCCGTTGTCCGATGATGTGCGGGTATCCGTTACCCTCCCGTTCATCTTATTTGGCACCAAGAAGATCCAGGCTTCTCCACCGCTAAGTCAAGCCTCTCACTCAGACTTGCCTGCTTTGTGTTTACTTTAATTACGGGTAACCCCTCTGTGGCTCCGATAGCATCTCCTACACGTCCTCGGGGCCCAGCCTTTTTCTTCACCTCCGTAATGTAGAGGACTTTAGGTATCTTCTGACACTTGGATCTCTCGACCCTGACCCGGTATCCACTTCTGGTTCCTAGGGTCCGTTAGGAGGGCTGTACTTTTCGGCGTCTCACACACGAGGCAGACACGCTCCGGAGCTGCAGCCAGCCTACACGCTCCTCCTCCAACCGGAAGTCCACCCTGATATTAGTACTTCTAAAGCCTTATTTCTGACCTTGCTTCAGGGTGCAGTAATTTTTGGATTAACCGATATTAAGTTAAATTTGGGAATAATTTAACGTTTTTTGTGCATTTTGGAAAAATTTTCATTTTTTCTTTTCTTAAAGGCACAGTACACATTTTTTCTGATGTTTATTTTATGCTATAAATAAGTGTTTAAACGACTTTTGTGGTATTACTAGTTTGTTCAACATGTCTGACATTGAGGTTTCTCATTGTTCTATGTGTTTAGAAGCTATTGTGCAACCCCCTCTAACATTGTGTAACTTTTGTACTGAAAGGGCTTTACAATGTAAAAAGCATATTTTAAATAAAGTAAGTGTGCCTAAGGATGATTCTCAGTCTGAAGAGAATCAGGATATGCCATCCAATTCTCCCCAAGTGTCACAACCTTTTATGCCCACACAAGCGACGCCTAGTACTTCTAGTGCGTCTATATCCTTTACTCTGCAGGAGATGGCTGCAGTTATGTCAACTACCCTTACAGAGGTATTGTCTAAATTACCAGTGTTGCAGGGTAAACGCAGTAGGTCAAGTATTAATGTAAATACTGAATCCTCTGATGCTTTATTAGCTATTTCCGATGTTCCCTCACAGTGCTCTGAGTTGGGGATCAGGGAATTACTGTCTGAGGGTGAAATTTCTGATTCAGGGAATGTTTAGCCTCAGACAGATTTGGATGCTATGTCATTTAAATTTAAGCTTGAACCCCTCCGCCTGTTGCTTATGGAGGTTTTAGCGACTCTGGTTGATTGTGATCCTATTGTGATTCCTCCAGACAAATTGTGTAAAATGGATAAATATTTGGAAGTTCCTACTTACACTGATGTTTTTCCGGTTCCTAAGAGAATTTCGGAAATTATTAGTAAGGAATGGGATAGACCAGGTATACCGTTTTCTCCCTCTCCTAATTTTAAGAAAATGTTTCCTATATCAGATACCATTTGGGACTCATGGCAAACGGTCCCTAAGGTAGAGGGGGCTATATCTTCCCTAGCTAAGCGTACTACTATACCCATTGAGGATAGTTGTGCTTTCAAGGATCCTGTGGATAAGAAATTAGAGAGTCTACTAAAGAAATTATTTGTTAATCAGGGATTTCTTTTACAACCTACGGCTTGCATTGTTCCAGTAACTACTGCAGGAGCTTTTTGGTTTGAGGCTCTAGAAGAGTCTCTTAAGGTTGAGACTCCATTAGATGACATTCTAGATAGAATTAAGGCTCTTAAGCTAGCTAGTTCTTATATTACTGATGCCGCTTTTCAAATTGCTAAATTAGCTGCAAAAAATGCAGGATTTGCTATTTTAGCATGTAGAGCATTGTGGCTCAAATCTTGGTCTGCTGATGTGTCATCAAAACATAAGCTTTTAGCTATTCCCTTTAAAGGTAAGACCCTTTTTGGGCCAGAATTGAAGGAGATCATTTCTGATATTACAGGAGGTAAGGGCCATGCCCTACCTCAGGATAGGTCGGTTAAAATGACGGGTAAACAGAATAATTTTTGTTTCTTTCGGAAATTTAAAGGAGGACCCCCGCTTCTTCTTCTTCTTCCACAAAGCAGCATGAAGGGGTGGCCCCCGATCCGAGACCGGATCTAGTAGGGGGCAGACTTTCTTTCTTTGCTCAGGCTTGGGCAAGAGATGTTCAGGATTCCTGGGCACTAGAAATAGTGACCCACGGTTATCAATTGGAATTCAAGGATTTTTTCCCAAGAGGGTGATTTCATCTTTCAAAATTATCTGCAAACCAGATAAAGAGAGAGGCGTTCTTACGCTGTGTAAAAGACCTTTTTACTATGGGAGTAATCTGTCCTGTTCCAAAATTGGAACAGGGACAGGGGTTTTACTCAAACCTATTTGTGGTCCCCAAAAAAGAGGGAACGTTCAGACCCAATTTCTAAGAGTTCCATCATTCAAGATGGAGACAATTCGAACAATTT
This sequence comes from Bombina bombina, assembly GCF_027579735.1. Lineage (NCBI taxonomy): Eukaryota > Metazoa > Chordata > Amphibia > Anura > Bombinatoridae > Bombina > Bombina bombina. Next base: position 653,263,515 of record NC_069499.1, read on the forward strand.
TGCCAATGATCCAGAAGGGTCAATATATGACTGCCGTGGATTTGAAGGATGCTTAACTTCATATTCCAATCCACAAAGATCATCATCGGTTTCTAAGGTTTGCCTTCTTGGACAAACATTATCAGTTCGTGGCTCTTCCTTTCGGGTTGGCCACATCGCCCAGAATCTTCACAAAGGTTCTAGGGTCTCTTTTGGCGGTTCTTAGACCGCAAGGTATAGCGGTGGTGCCTTATCTGGACGATATTCTGATTCAGGCGTCAACATATCATCTGACAAAATCTCACACGGACACAGTGTTGTCTTTTCTGAGAACTCACGGCTGGAAGGTGAGCATAGAGAAGAGTTCACTTGTTCCACAGACAAGGGTTCCTTTCTTGAGAACTCTGATAGACTCGGTAGCCATGAAAGTATTTCTGACGGAGGTCAGAAAATCAAAGATTTTGAATACTTGCCGAGCACTTCTGTCCATTCCTCGGCCATCAGTGGCTCAGTGAATGGAGGTAATCGGATTAATGGTAGCGGCAATGGACATTCCGAAATTGTTCAGTTTGCTCGCTTTCATCTCAGACCACTGCAACTGTGCATGCTCGGTCAGTGGAATGGGGATTATGCGGATTTATCTCCAAAGATAATTCTGGATCAAGAGACCAGAAACTCTCTTCTTTGGTGGTTGTCGCCAGATCATCTGTCCCAGGGGACTTGTTTCCGCAGACCCTCGTGGGTGATAGTGACAACAGATGCCAGCCTTCTGGGCTGGGGTGCAGTTTGGAACTTCCTGAAGGCTCAGGGTGTTTGGACTCAGGTGGAGTCTCTACTTCCAATCAATATTCTGGAACTGAGAGCAATATTCAATGCGCTTCAGGCATGGCCTCAGTTGGCTTCGGCAAAATTCATCAGATTCCAGTTGGACAACATAACGACTGTGGCATATGTCAATCATCAGGGGGGAAAAAGGAGTTCCTTAGAAATGATAGAAGTATCCAAGATAATCAGTTGGGCAGAGGCCCACTCTTGTCATCTGTTAGCGATCTACATCCCAGGGGTAGAGAACTGGGAAGCAGATTTTCTAAGTCGACAGACATTTCATCCGGGGGAGTGGGAACTTCACCCGGAGGCATTTGCCTCATTGATTCTCAGATGGGGCAGACCGGAATTGGATTTGATGGCATCTTGTCAGAATGCCAAGCTTCCAAGATACGGATCCCGGTCAAGGGATCCTCAGGTCGAACTGATAGATGCCTTTGCAGTACCTTGGTTGTTCAGCCTAGCTTATGTGTTTCCGCCGTTTCCTCTCCTCCCACGCGTGATTGCTCGAATCAAACAGGAGAGAGCTTCAGTGATCCTGATAGTGCCTGTGTAGCCACGCAGGACTTGGTATGCGGATCTAGTGGATATGTCCTCTCTGCCACTGTGGAAACTTCCGTTGAGACAGGACCTTCTCATTCAAGGTCCTTTCTAACATCCAAATCTAATTTTTCTGCAACTGACTGCGTGGAGATTGAACGCTTGATTTTATCGAAGCGAGGATTCTCTGATTCAGTTATCAATACTTTGATACAGGCTAGAAAGCCTGTCACTAGTAAGATCTATCATAAGATATGGCGTAAATATATTTATTGGTGTGAATCCAAGGGTTACTCATGGAGTAAAGTTAGGATTCCTAGGATTTTGTCTTTTCTCCAAGAAGGATTGGAGAAAGGGTTATCAGCAAGTTCCTTAAAGGGACAAATTTCAACGTTGTCAATTCTGTTTCACAAACGTTTGGCAAATGTATCAGATGTTCAGTCTTTTTGTCAAGCTCTATCTAGAATTAAGCCTGTATTTAGACCTATTACTCCTCCCTGGAGTTTGAATTTAGTTCTTCGAGTTCTGCAAGGGGTTCCGTTTGAACCTATGCATTCCATAGATATTAAACTATATATCACATCCTCTCCCAAAACTCAGAGAAAATACAGACTTTTCCACTCAGCTGCTCCAACTGCCCTCTAACTTACTACAGCTTGATTTGAAATACATCCTCTCCCAAAACTCAGAGAAAACACAGACTTTTCCACTCAGCTGCTCCAACTGCCCTCTAACTTAGTACAGCTTGATTTGAAACATATCCTCTCCCAAAACTCAGAGAAAATACACAGAATTTTCCACTCAGCTGCTCCAACTGCCCTCTAACTTACTACAGCTTGATTTGAAACACATCCTCTCTCAAAACTCAGAGAAAATACACAGACTTTTCCACTCAGCTGCTCCAACTGCCCTCTAACTTACTACAGGTAGCCTTCTGGAAAACAGCTTCATTATATTTTACCTACCAAGTTGTTTTATTGTATGTGTTTGTATATTTAGTGATAACTCCTTTTGTTTTGTTTTTATTTTAAATGTATATACTACCATGACTTTGTAATTACAGGCTGTGCTAGTCATAATTTGCATACCTCTAGCTCATTGCATATTTTATCAACTTTATGTCTGCCATTATGTTAAGTTTGTTTAAGCAGCTCTTGCCCATTCATCTGTCTATTTGTTTAATGGTTTTATTTCACCCCTGGTATACCTCAGTCTCAGTCTTATCTCTGTAATATTTTGTTGATGCTTTTTTTTTTTGTTTCTGCATGATTGACCCTCAGCTTAAATGTACCCTCCCACTCCTTTAACACACTCTTGCTGGACCATCATTAACCTAATATATCTCTCTCCTTCAGCTTGACTTGAAACACATCCTCTCCCAAAACTCAGAGAAAATACACAGACTTTTCCACTCAGCTGCTCCAACTGCCCTCTAACTTACTACAGGTAGCCTTCTGGAAAACAGCTTCCCTCCCACCCTACCCCTCACCCCACCCACCCCAAGCTCATTTCCTCATTTATAGATAGTCTCCCACACAACTTTCACTCTGCTGAAATGACAAGTGCAAACACTGATCAGCACATCCTTCCATTCCCTTAACCCTATAGAATACACAGTACTTTTGTTATATTATGTTTCATATACCTTTTTTTCCCTTATGCAATTGTTACAGTAATTCTGTGTCTTATGTTTTTAACTAGTTCCCAATTCTGTAAAAATGCTCAATACATTCATATTCCTTTTTGCTACCCTTTGTCTCTATAACAAACTACACTATTCAATTACTCCTTCTCCCTCTCCACCTGCACTGTTCATTATCCCATCTCTCTTAAATTTGAAGGGTCAATCAGTAAAGAACTGAAAATAGAAGTACAAATATAGCACTCACAATGTTTGATGATATATAATCACTAAATTGATGCTAAACACAACTCAGAATAAAACTTAACTTTTATTAGATAATAACGATGTTAAAAACATAGGGTAAGGTTAAAAAATACAAATTGCTAATTAGGTACCCAGTGAAAAGTTATGAACAACCAGTGTTAAGTAATAACCTAATGGTTAAATGGTTGTCATAATCTCAATTCGTTTAAGGTATATAGATTTTATGGCAAATAGATGGTCTCAGGTATATATATAAAAGTTTCTCGTTACCATAGAGGATAATGGTATTGGTAAGGTTTAAAATCTCCTTATCGCGTTTTCCTAAGGAAAAGTATACCTCTTAATACCATGCGGAGAAATTACCTGTTAATGCCGTGAGTATTTTTAGGTAATAGAAACGTGTATGCCAGTAATGATTCCCTAAAGGAAAAGGGTATACTTCTAAGTACCGTAAGGAGGATATTACCTGTAATACCGTAAGTATTCCTCACTCTTGAGTGGAAAAAAGTATCGATGGATACTGTGAGGTTGTGGGTAAAAATTTATAATCACTGTGGATCAATCTCCACAATGGAGAAAGATGTACCTTTTAATACCGGAATAAGGAAAATACCTATTAATACCGTAAGTGTTACCAAATGAGAAAAGGTATATCTATTGATACCAGGATGGAGTAAATACCAGTTAATACCGTAAGTATTACCTATAATACCAGGATAAGGTGAATACCAAATAGAGATGGGTATGCCAATTATAATTCTCTAACGGAAAAGGGTATACCTGTTCGTACCGTAAGGAGGATATTACCTGTTAATACCGTAAGTATTTCTCACTCTTAGGTGGAAAAAATTGTAGTATCAATTGATACTGTTAGGTTGTGAGTAAAAATTTATAGTTACTGAAAATAAATCTCCACAAAGGAGAAAGATGTACCTTTTAATACCGGAATAAGGTAAATACCTATTAATACGTGAGTGTTATCAAATGAAGAAAGGTATATCTGTGGTGCCAAAGATGGAGTAAATACCTATTAATACCGTAAATTTTACCTATTAATACCAGGATGAAGTGAAAACCAAATAGGGATAGGTATGCCTATTGTTTATCAGGATGGAATAAACACCTATTAATACCTTGAGTGTTATCAAATAGAGATAGGTATATCTATTAATACCAGGATGGATACCTATTGATACAGTAGGTGTTACCAAGTAGGGATAGGCATACCTCTTGATACCAGGATGGAGTAAATACCTATTAATACCGTCAATGTTACAAAATGAAGATGGGTATACCTATTAATACCAAGATGGGATAAATGCCGGAAATACCGTGAGTATTGCCTAATGGTACCAGGATAAGGTGGATATCAAATAAGGGTAGGTATATCTGTTAATACCAGGATGGAATAAATACCTATTAATACCGTTAGTTTTATAGAGTAAATACCTGTTAATACCGTAAGTATTTCTGTTAATACTAAGGTGGAGTGAATATCGAATAGAGATAGGTATACCTATTAATACCAGGATGGAGTAAACCACCTAATAATACCGTTTGTACTACCTATTGATACCCAAATAGAGAAGTTACCTATTAATACCGTATTATGACCAACTATTAGAAATAATATACCTAGTAATACAGAGGGTAACAAAATTAGACAAAATGCAAATTAAAAAAGGGAGAGCGAGCAGGGACGCCACTGACGCGTTTCGCCATGGTGGCTTTATCAAAGGGCAATCTCACTGACATCTCGTGGGATTTATATACCCTTAGTTCTATCAGGCTTTGCTGTTGAAGCCATCAATCATCTGAACATCGGGGGTGATTGGATCAATGGTCTGTCACTCAGTCAGAAGCGTTTTTGATTGGTTCCACATAAATGAAAATATGAGAGTATTGTTAATTATTATCTAGTCTCATCAAAGTAATAATAATTGAAAGCGAAATAGATTTCTGGTATATAGTTTGTATGCTTGTGTGTTAATAGCGTTCAAAAAGACGCTCAATCGTGGTGTTTTTATGTTCCTCTTTCATCATTGGTTGCAATGGCTGTCACTCAATGTGTCACGTTAAACGATTGGTTATCTTAAGTCCAATCAGAACTTGATATAATCGGAGCTAAAATATACTTTTAAATCATAGTGGAACTGAATGATATGTAAATAGGATGTTTCTATATAAAACCCATGAAAAAGACATTCAAAATATTCTAGCATAAAGCTTTATAAATACTTATAAAGCTGTATTGTATTTGTTTTAATGTTTCTCTTTCATCATTGGCTAAAACATCTGTCACTCATTCTGTCCCGTTTGACAGTAGGTTCTTACGAAACCAATCAGGACTTAATATGATCGAAATTGAGTATTATGATCCGAATAATATATAAGTCAAATCTAACTTATCAGAACTATATAAAATCAAAGAGGAGAAATTGCGATATAATACTGTATATTCTATTCCTTATGAAAAGATATATAGTGTGCTATTGATGAAAAGATAGCAAACATGAATGTTTTATTTAAAAAAAGAGAGAGAGAAAAATTATAATATAAAGGTAAAACTAGACAAAAGACTATGATTAAAATAAGTGGATGTGAATTACATACATATATTAAACAGAAGTTAGAAAAGTCATGGTAAATAAGTGTGATTGCTTCAATTAAAATAATAATAAAAACAAACTGATAAAGAAAATTAATCGGGTGAATGAAAAATAAAAATAACACTAGAAGACACAAGTCTAAGAGAAAGACACAGTGCAAAAGAATAAATGTGTGTTACATAGAGAAGATGAGAATCAAATGTTAGTGATACTGGGTGTCAGATGGATAAATTATTGAATATTGAATTATATGTGAAGGTGAGAACGAACTTGCACTGAGTTATAATTGAGATACATTGTATTAGTCATAAACATACAATGTTGCATATGATCATTGAGTGCAATATATACAAGTGAAAGGATGATATGTGTGAAGTGGCGAAAACACCAGAATTAGGTGATAAAGAAACAAGGGGTAATAAATATCGATAGAGCCTACATGAAAATGATAAAAGGGGATGGTGTAATTGAACTGGCTGATCCGCCAGGTGTGTACAGAAAAATATTAAATTATTTATGAAAAATGTATATACAAAGTGATAAAAGGATAAGTGTCCATTGTAATAATGGATATGTATTACCGATTAAAAAGTGAAGTGACACATTGTGTTAATCCATAAATATATTGGAGTCACAAAGTAATGTGTATATAAGTGAAGAGAAAAACAAAATGTTCGTCTGACAAGCATGTCAGATATAATCTTGAATCTTGTTTAAACCTTAAATTTTTATTTAAAAAAAATTAAATTACAGAGAGGAGATAAAATATCAATTTGTTGATGTGTATGGTATGTTCAAACAAAACATCATAATGATTTAGAATGATGTTTATTTTAATCGTTCTGTATTCACCTGGTACCTAATAGTGGTTTGTTTTTGATATTTTAACTTGTTTCTAGTTTTGTGATGAGATCATGATATGATGTCCATTTTGGTAAAGATACATAGTAATTATTATTCTCATTGAGACTTTGAGGGTTGACTGTAATAGGTTTTGTAATAACATCATAGTGTGATGTCTATTTTGGTAAGAATACATAGTAATTATTATTCTCATTGAGACCTTGAGGATTGACTGTATTTAGCAAATAGATCCATTTGCATTCAGCTTGTAACAAAGCATTCTCCAAATCACTGCCTCTGATGCCTAGTGTTATTTTCTCCAACCCAAAGTATGATAAATCCTTGATGTTGGATTTATGTTTTTGAAGGAAATGTTTTGCTACTTGAGAGATCTTTTTCCCATTCTGTATATCTCGTTCAGCATTCCTAATATTGCTCATATGTTCTCACAATCTTTTCTTCATTGATCTGGTGGTCATGCCGACATAATATAAATTACATTTACATTTTAGGGCATATATTATGCCACAGGTATTACATGTAATGTAATGTTTTAGTTTGTGTGTCTTGCCAAACCTGTCTTTGATTTCATTTATTCGGACAATGTGTGAGCAATAGCTGCAATTTCTGCAGGGATGTTTACCGGGGTATGAAATGGATGTTTTTTTCTTCACAAAATGACTTTGAACTTCAATTTTCAGTTCTTTACTGATTGACCCTTCAAATGTTGCTCAGTACAAGCACCAATTTCCAGTAACACTTGCTAATAAAGCTTGAATATATATGGGAACGTTTGTTATTGTTTACAAGTAGTGCCATTGGTTTCATTTCTAAAGCCCATCTCTCTTAAACTCACCTTACTTTTCTACTCATGAACTTTACCTATTCCTAAACACTCTCTCTCCCCCCTGCAGCTCATCTCAAAAGCAGTCTCACTACTGCAAATCTGTATCTCATCTCATGTCACTCTCCCTCTTGCTTCTACTTACTGCTGGTGACATCTCCCCTAATCCTGGTCCCCAACCACTGACAAGCCATGCACATCCATGTGTACCATCCCATAGACTCAGAAAACAAAACTCTGCACACCTTACTCACATTCCTCTTGCATCTAAAGCCACTACCCTTTTCACTTGTGCACTCTGGAACTCTCGCTCTGTTTGCCACAAGCTCACTTCTATACATGACCTTTTCATCTCCCGCTCCCTCAACCTTTTGGCCCTAACAGAAACCTGTCTCTCTCCCCTAGACACAGCATCCACTGCTGCTCTGTCACATGGGGGTCTCCACTTAAGCCACACTCCTAGGTCTGGTAACAGACAAGGAGGTGGTGTAGGTATTTTACTTTCCTCTCGTTGCACCTTTCAACAAATACATCCTATCTCTTCCCTCACCTTTCCCTCATTCGAAACCCACATGATTTGCTTATTCTCCCCTCTCTCTGTACGTGTTGCAGTCATATACCAACCCCCTGGCTCCTCAACTCAATTTCTAGATCACTTGGCTGCTTGGCTACCGTATTTCCTTTCTTCAGACACCCCTGCCCTCATTCTTGGCAACTTCAACATCCCCCTTAACAGTCCCACTGCCTCATCTGCTAAACAACTTCTGCAACTCACTTCCTCTTTCGGTCTGTCACAATGGACTGATTCTCCCACTCACAAAGACGGTCACTCTCTTGACCTGATCTTTAGCTATCGATGCACTCTCTCAAACTTCTCAAACTCCCCTTTTCCTCTTTCTGACCACCATCTACTTACTTGCAACATATCATCCCTTCCTACAACTCTCCCTCCTTCTACTCCTCACACCAAACTTCACAGAAGCATTATGTCTTTAGGTCAGCAACAACTTGCTAATTCCCTTAAAACACTCCTCTCATCCTTCTCCTCATTTTCCTGCCCTGAACAATCTATGTGCCACTATAATTCCACCCTTATATCCGTCCTTGACAATCTCGCCCCTCTTACCATTGCTCGGAAATCACACACTCATCCCCAGCCCTGGCATACTCCTCTGACAAGGTACCTACGCAGATGTTCCCGTACTTCTGAACGGCATTGGAGAAAATCACAGAGTTCAGCTGATTTTCTTCATTACAAATTCATCTTGAACTCCTACTATTCTGCCCTTAATCTCCACAAGCAACACTATTTCTCTACTCTTATCTCTAATCTTTCTTCAAACTCAAAACGTCTGTTCTCCACTTTCAATACTCTCCTCCTCCCTCCCCCACTTCCTAATACAACTTCTCTGTCAGCTCAAGACTTTGCCAGTCACTTCATTAACAAAATTGACTCCATCATACATGAAATCAGCTCTCAACATAATTCCATTCTCTCCCCCCCTCAAATCCTCTCACTCAACCACAACGCTCATAACCTGAAACTTAGTTCATTCTCCCCTGTTACTGAGGAAGAAGTTTCGGCACTTATACTGCACTCTCACCTCACTACCTGTCCCCTTGACCCTATCCCCTCACAGCTACTCCCCTCCCTCTCTGCTACCCTTACCCTTATACTAACACACATTTTCAACCTCTCCCTCAGCACTGGTACATTTCCCTTATCGATGAAACATGCACTGGTCACACCTATCCTCAAAAAACCTTCCCTTGATCCTACCTCCCCATCCAACTACCGCCCTATTTCCCTCCTCCCTCTTGCATCAAAGCTTCTCAAAAAACTAGTATATGCACACCTATTCCATTTACTTACGTTAAACTCCCTTCTTGACCCGCTGCAATCTGGATTTCGTCCCTATCACTCCACAGAGACAGCTATTGTTGAGGTCACCAACAACCTACTTACAGCAAAATCAAAAGGCCACTTCTCTCTGCTTATCCTCCTTAATCTGTCCGCAGCCTTTGACACTGTCGACCACCCTCTTTTGCTCCAAACCCTCCAATCCTTCGGCATCTGTGACACAGCCCTTTCGTAGCTCTCTTCCTACCTATCTGTCAGGGTTTTAGGGTGTACTGTTCCTTTAATTAGTGATCATCCAATCACATACTAGTTACTCCCATAAAACACCTGAACACTAAGCACTCCTTGCTTAGTATTTTGTTATTCTCCCTAGGAGTAACACTGAGCCTTGCAATTCATTGTGAACTCTTACTTAAATTCAAACTTTACTTAACCAGATTACAGCTTCCTCTCAGTGTCTTTGTGGAAGGCTGTCAACCAGCTCCTACCTGTCTGTTGCATCTAAAATATCTGACAAGAACATTGAGTGTTTTGGCAAGTATTACTTTCTACTTATGGCTGTCTGTAAACCACAGCATATCCATCTCTCCCTCACCACTAGCCACAGTTATTGTAAGTGAAGTCTGACCGCATTTAACTTTACTGTCCGCTTTGAACTTTCATGTTGTAACGCTTACATTAAGTCTTACTAATCTGTGTGCTGATCCTGTCTCCATCGGACTTCTGGTGACGTCACACGCCTCCTGTCAGACCAGCCAGTGCGTGTCTCCATCCATGCTGCACTCACAGCGCACAGAACCCGGAAGTGTTTGTCTCACAACCAACCGCTCACTCAGCTTACAAGGTACTTTTACTCTCCTAGTCTGGTTATTAATAATATCAACAAATTGACTTTCCATTCTATATTTTTGCTTTCATATTGGTTTGATGATATGGTCTTTTGACTCAATACCTCCCGGATTATTTATCAGGAAGATTCTCCTTATTCCAGCCGTCATATTTTGTTTGTTATTTGTGGCAATACTGTCTTCCTCTTTTAATATTATTTTTGAAAGTTTCACCTAATACTCTAACCTTTATTATTGTTGCCTTCCAAGAAATCCTGATACTTTATTTGATGTTTGTCCCCACTAACGCACATATTACTGAATTTAGAATTATATGCTGGGAACAATCTATCTCACATTAAATGCACATAATACTATCTGAGAATACCCCAGTGATAGTATTCTCAATAGAAACTGTGCTACATCTCATATATGTATTACTGCCACTGGAAGGTTTTATACAATCTATATCAGAAAGTATCCAAACATTTCTATCAGGGGGGCTAGTTAATTACACTATCAAACCGTAACTTCAGTGTAGCCTTCTCTGGGGCCTCCTCTGCCCTGTCACCACTTTCTGTCGGAGTACCTCAAGGCTCTGTCCTCGGTCCCCTTCTCTTCTCAATCTAAAGGTCATCACTAGGCTCCCTAATTAAGTCCCACGGTTTCCAATATCATTTGTATGCCGATGACACCCAAATCTACTTCTCTGCACCAAACCTATCTCCTTCCTTGCTAACCCGTGTCACTAACTGTCTTCCTCACATCTCTTCCTGGATGTCCTCCCACTACCTCCAGCTAAATCTCTCCAAAACTGAGCTCCTCATTTCCCCCCCTTCTTCCAAAATCTCCACCCCCAATATAACTGTCGACAACTCCATCATTACCCCTACCCCGCATATCCGATGCCTCAGGGTCACATTTGACTCAGATCTTTCCTTCACTCCTCACATTCAGTCCTTGGATAAAGCCTGCCGCTTCCACCTTAAATACATCTCCAAAAGTAGACACTTCCTTACACAAGACACAACTAAGAATTTAATCCACTCTCTCATTCTTTCCCGCCTTGATTACTGCAACTCTGTCCTCCCCACCTGCCACCTAGCTCCCTTACAATCCATAATGAATGCCTCTGCCAGACTCATCTTCCTTACACGTCGCTCTTCATCTGCTGCTCCTCTCTGCCAATCCCTTCACTGGCTTCCTCTTGCCTCTAGGATCAAACACAAAATTCTCACTCTGACATACAAAGCCCTCAACTGCACTGCTCCCCCCTATATCTCAGACCTTGTCTCAAGATACTCTCCCTCCCGTCCCCTTCGCTCTGCTCATGACCTCCTACTCTCCTCCTCTCTGGTTACCTCATCGCACTCCCGTTTACAGGACTTCACCAGACTGGCTCCCATCTTGTGGAACTCTCTGCCTCGCCCCACAAGACTCTCCCCTAGTTTTGAAAGCTTCAAGCGCTCCCTAAAGATTCTACTGTTCAAGGATGCATACAACCTATGCTAACCTTACTTTATACCAGTTCCACTCCTCCATTGCTATCCCCTGAACCCCCTTAGCATGGAAGCCTAAGAGTCCAGCTGTTTGTAGATCACCTTCTTAAGAGTGGATTACATCAGTGCAACTCTTGGCAGGGCCCTCTACCCATTTGATCCCTTTGATTGTTTTGTTGTACTCCCCTTTGTTTACAGCGCTGCAGAATCTGTTGGCTCTCTACAAATAACCGATAATAATAATCTTGGAAAGTTCTGTTTTTGGTTGCTATTTCTTCTGCTTGAAGAGTTCTGAGCTTTCAGCATTACAGTGTGATTCACCTTATCTCATGTTTCATTCTGATAAGGTGGTTTTATGTACCAAACCTGGGTTCCTTCCTAAGGTTGTTTCGAATAAGAATATTAAACAGGAAATTGTTGTTCCTTCCTTGTGTCATAATCCTTTGTCTAAGAAGGTGCGTCTGTTGCATAATTTGGACGTGGTCCGTGCCTTACAGTTTTATTTGCAGGCAACTAAGGATTTCCGTCAGTCATCTTCATTATTCATTGTTTATTCTGGAAAGCGTAGGGGGCAAAAAGCTACGGCTACCTCTCTTTCTTTTTGGCTGAGAAGTATCATCTGCCTGGCATATGAGACTGCTGGACAGCAGCCTCTTGAAAGAATTACGGCTCATTCTACTAGGGCTGTGGCTTCCACATGGGCTTTTAAAAACTATGCATCTGTGGAACAGATTTGTAAAGCTGCGACTTGGTCGTCCCTTCACAATTTGATACTTTTGCTTCTTCTGAGGCTATCTTTGAGAGAAAAGTTCTTCAAGCAGTGGTGCCTTCCGTTTAGGTTCCTGTCTTGTCCCTCCCTTTCATCCGTGTCCTATTGCTTTGGTATTGGTTTCCCACAAGTAAGGATGAAATCCGTGGACTCGTCATATCTTTGTAAAAGAAAACTAAATTTATGCTTACCTGATAAATTACTTTCTTTTACGATATGACGAGTCCACGGCCCTCCCTGTTATTTTAAGACAGGTTTATTTTATTTTTTGAAAACTTCAGTCACCTCTGCACCTTTTTAGCCTTTCCTTTTCTCTTCCTATAACCTTCGGCTGAATGACTGAGGGTGCAGAGGAAGGGGAGGGGCTATATATACAGCTCTGCTGTGGTGCTCTTTGCCACTTTCTGTTAGCAGGAGGTTAATATCCCACAAGTAAGGATGAAATCCGTGGACTCGTCATATCGTAAAAGAAATTAATTTATCAGGTAAGCATAAATTTAGTTTTTTACCTCTATGATTACCTTGTATCTAAGCCTCTGCAAACTGACCCTTTATTTCAGTTATTTTGAGAGACTTGCATTTCAGCCCATGTTATCTATATGACACACATAAGCTAGCACTGTCTAGCTGTGAAAAACTGACAAAATGCACTAAAATAAGAAGCAGCCTTCAAGGACAGAAATTAGCATATGAGCCTATCTGAATTTAGCATTCAACAAATAATACCATGAGAACAAAGCAAATAGTGTACAAACATACATAATACCTACCACTTCCTGTGAAAAAATGAACCAAAATGTATGTCATATCCGGTATTCGTTACTCTTTACAACCGAGTGAACTGGAAGTTATTACTAATCACTACCTGTATTTAATATGCTTATTTCTTTACATAAGTGTCAAATTCTTGCACAACATAAACATTGTAGTAACCACTATTTTTAAGAATACACATTCCTACAATATATGTGTATCATCACACCATATTGACCGATGTAACCTACGGCCTTTTCGTGTAACCGGAAGTAATCAATTTACATAACATCCGGTTTTGTGACTACCGGATGTTGTCATCTTACATCACATCCAGTTTCATGGACACCGGGACTTCCCCAAAACTATTATTTCCGGTCTGTGCTGTGTACCATATTAAATTTATTAAGTGTAAATCATACTAGTCAAGGGAAAAATATAGGTAAGATCATTAATCCTTAACTTCTCTGCCACATTTTAGGTGGCGGACTGCTATCATCCCAATCAGATACGATTGGGATAATTGACACCACCTGCTAGCGGACAATAGGCTGCAAATGTGCAGGGATGGAATTGCACAAGCATTTCACAAGAAATGCTTGTGCAATATTAAATGCCAACATCGTATGTTGTCGGCATTTAGCGATGCCCGGCGGACATGATTTGCTACAGCGAATCATGTCCGCCTGGCATTTAATAAATTGACCCCATAAGTTTATTTATTAACCTCCAAATATTCTTCAATTAGAAAAAAAGGGGGCAAAGGAGAGGGGGGATCCATCATATAGCAGTCAATTCTCTTTTGAGATTTCTAATAAAATTTTAGTTTAGCTATGGGGAGAGAAATTGGATTTGAATATTAACACTATAATTTTTAATCAAATTTAGCCATTTTATAAAATATTTCTTAATATTTTTTTCTGGGGGCATAACTATAATATTTTAAAATGATCACGTTTTTGTATTAGATTAATAAGTTTGCTATTAGTCGGTTCTTTCCTATGAAAGATCTACCCCCTAAAATTACTGTATACATTGTACATTATCCCATCTATGTCGTTTTTCATATAAAAAAAAAAGAATATGTGACTTTTTTCAAGTGAGATTTTACCTCTCAAAATTTTGCTCAACCAGATATTCACTCAGCAACAAAACTTTTGAATTTTTGGGCAATCCCAAAACATATTATGAATCAGATTTGCATCTTCCATGCTACAATGTGGGCAGCAAGTTTGCACAGTAGGGTACCATTTATTAATTATAGCTGGAGTCACATAAATGTGATTAATTAGTTGGATATGCATTTCAAGACATGATGCAGTCAAAGTAGCTCCCTTTGATCTTTGAATAATCTGCCTAAAAAGCAGAGCATCCACATTATCTAAATCATATCTCCATTTTATAACTAATTGTTGTAGATATTTCTCTCCTGACAGTCTAAGTATAAATTTATACCAATAGTTGATGGAATGATTTCCTGATGTATATAAAGATAGGCCCATGTTGACCCCAGGATATTCCCAGCAAAAATCAAACCCTGTTTTATCTCTTGAAACCAGTGAAGAACTTGCAAATAAGCATTGAAATCTGAATTTGACAAAACAAAACTTGATTTTAATCCTTCAAATGTTAAAACTCTTGTAGAATTGTCTTCATTAAACTGGCTTCAAAGCTTTAAACCTTTATTAGCCCATCTTTTAAACAGATTATTATTGAATCATTCAATAAACAGAGGGCTATCCGCTATTGGTAATAAATCTGAGACAAAATAATTTATTTGTAAAGTTTGAGATACATTTCTCATATCTGGTGGACTTAAAGTGAAGGTTAATTTTCATCAATGAGTGCCCGGTTTTTAAAAATATTTTTAAAAACAGGGGCACTTTCATTGATGAAAATTTACATTGCACTGGATTTGAAGAAATACTTACCTTTTACTTCTGCAAAACCGGATCGCCGATCTCAGCCTCAGTTCCTCTGTACTGACGTCATAAATGACAAAACCGGCTTCCTCCAATCATGGCTTGCACCCCAGAGCGTCCAGCTCGTGATGCCCGGCTGTGATTGGAGGAAGCCAGTTTCGTCATTGCTGTGGTCGACAGCAGGAAGAAGAAGGAGGGGGATCGTCGATCCAGCTTTGCAGGAGTAAAAGGTAAGTATTTCTTCATATCCAGTGCAAAGTTAATTTTCATCAATGAAAGTGCCCCTGTTTTTAAAAGTATTTTTAAAAACCGGGCACTCATTGATGAAAATTGACCTTCATTTTAAAGGGATACTGAACCCAATTTTTTTTCCTTCATGATTCAGATAGAGCATGCAATTTTATGCGACTTTCTAAATTACTTCTATTATCCATTTTTCCTCATTCTCTTGCTATCTTTATTTAAAAAAATAAGGCTTCTAAGCTAAGGAGCCAGCAAATGTTTGGTTCAGATCCATGGACAGCACTTGTTTATTGGTGCTGTCCAATCACCAAGGACAACCCAGGTTGTTCACCAAAATGGGCTGACATCTAAACTTACATTCTTGCTTTTCAAATAAACATACCAAGAGAATGAAGAAAATTTGATAATAGGAGTAAATTAGAAAGTTGCTTAAAATTGCATACTCTATCTGAATCACAAAAGAAAAAAATTGGGTTCAGTGTCCCTTTAATGGGGCAGTGTAATAATGCTTTTAGAGTATAAGGATAAACCATTTTCTCCTCAATGTTCAAAGGAGATATATAACTTTCTTCACATTCCCAATTTACTTCTATTATTTAACTTGCTTAATTTAATTGCTACCCTTTGTTGAAAAACACACGTAGGTAGGCTTAGGAGCAGCAATGCACTAAACCAGCAGCTGATTGGTGGATGCAAATATCTGCAGCTTGTCATTGGCACATCTGTGTTCAGCAAGCACTAAGTAGTGCATTGCTGCTCCTTCAACAAAGGATACTAAATAAATTAAGCAAACCTGGAAAGTTGTTTACAATTGTATGCTCTGTCTGAATCATGAGAAGAAAAAAAAGTGTGGGTTTCATGTTCCTTTAAATGTGAGCAGCATTTACAAACACCAGAACAGCTCAGCAAAAGGTGGAAACAGCTTTGAGTCCTGCTGTATCAGTTCTAGGGGTTGGAACATATGTACTAGTAATTTTATTAACAAATTATGGTTTTAACTAAAATTAATTTTAACTCTGTACTGCATTGCTTTTTTATGTGCCACACAAGATTGTTATACACAATGCTTAAAGGGACACTAAACCCAATTTTTTCCTTTCATAAGTCAGATAGAGCATGCAATTTTAAGAAACTTTCTAATTTACTCCTATAATCATTTTTTCTTCGTTCTCTTGCCATCTTTATTTAAAAAGGAGGAATGTGATGCATAGGAGCCGGCCCATTTTTGGTTGAGAACCTGGGTTATGCTTGCTTATTGGTGGGTAAATGTAAGCATCCAATAAGCAAGCGCTATCCATAGTGCTGAACCTAAAATGGTCTGGCTGCTAAGATTTAAATTCCTGCTTTTAAAATAAAGATAGTGGGAGAATGAAGAAAAATTGATAATAGGAATAAACTAGAAAGTTGCTTAAAATGTCATGCTCTATCTAAATCATGAAAGCAAAAATGTGGGTTCAGTGTTCCTATAATTGCACAATCAGAAAACCAGTAAAAAAAGCAGTCTAGTTCTATTCATATTTTGTTGACTTTCATTTATTCATAAAAATTAACTATATATATTTATATATATATATATATATATATATATATATATATATATATATATATATATATATATATATATATATATATCAAAATAACAAGAGTATTGCATTGAGCAATGATACTTTTTTATTGGACTAACTATACATTTATAAGATAACAAGCTTCAGATATCTTAATCTCTGGACTAACACGAATACTCCAATCAACGTGTGTAGCGCTGCGGAATCTGTTGGTACTCTACAAATAACCAATAATAATAATAATAATATACTCACACACACAATATTTTTACCATCATTATTATTACTACGTTCTTGTTGGTGCCAACTTATTTTGTACAATACGGTAATGCAGTGTATAATATGATCCACAAACAACAATATTTTTCTTATCTAGCACTAGGGTAGTGTAGGCAGCAATTTAAATTGTAATTGTATATTATTTTTCGAATGCTGTCTGCATAACGATGTCAAAAATAAAATTGTTGTTGCTTAAGTATGTCCGCTCATAAATACGTTTTTTTCCCGAAACACAGAGCACAATAAAGCATTTATCATCACGGCGTGAATTTCACAGAGCTCGGAGAAAATATCTTCAATGAAGGGCAGTTTATTTACCAGGTACAATATCATTACCTGCTCAACAAGCATCCGCCCTCCATCCTGTTTATTGTCCCGCCCACTTCCCTCTCTCTATAGTTGCACGTAGTCAACACAATTCGCCGCCATGGCGGCCGAGGAATAAAAAAAAAAACCATACGCCATTACTCGTATATTGTTTATTTGTTAAATAATAGCTCAGAAAATGTACGTGTTTTCTGTAAAATAAAAGTAGGACAACGTGTCTGAGGATCAAACTAAAAACATAGTTTAAAACGCCACACACTGGTGTTTTTTTTTAAATAAAGATTGCCTGCCCGAAATAGCTCAGCGAGAGAACAAGGATGTAGTATGGCGCATGTGTGCAAAAGTGATATACCCACATCTTCCTTTCCAAAAACTGCACAGCTTTCTCTTAACTCTTTATTAAATAGGATTGTTAATACTAGATCTGTTGATGATATATCAATAATATAATACGTCACGTATAATAAAATATTGTTTATGTATTTAAACTGAAAATGTTTTAATTTTGAGGATACAAGTAACATCTGCTTGTTGCATATTCTCGTTGCTATATATATATATATATATATATATATATATATATATATATATATATATATATATATATATATATATATATATATATATACACACACATATTCACACACACATATTCACACACACTATAGAAAAGGTTAATTTATATTCATGAAGAATACTGACGTGGGATTAAACAAAAACAATTATTTTATTATCTGAAAGTTCTTTTATAATTTTGAAAGTTCACATGCTTGGCCCCAGTTATATATAGTTTCCCTCACATATTTCTTATTAACAACGTATTTGCAATGTTCTTTGCAACTGTTCTGAACCTGCTTATAAACGTCCCACTGAGCAGGTCAAATGTTGCATTTAAATGACATTATGAAACAAGAAGAAAATGTAAACATTACAGACAGACGTTTAACAGCTGGTGGCTCCAAACTGCTACATCTCTCTTAGTAATATCCGAATAAATTTGACCCAAAATATTTTTTCCTAAGTTAGATACAATTTGTGCTTTTACTCTCTTTAATTACATAATGTTGCTTTTCATTTTTACGATTTTGTTTGTAAACACGCAATATTAACGTCACCCTTTATTCGGATATCAATATCCGTCCTTTATCTAAATGATAAAAAATACATGTCAATGCCTTTAATTCAGGAAGTCAGACTATCATGCATCTATCTGCCTGTATATCTATCCTCTATTTATCGCAGACAAAATGAAAAGTGAGATAATTTAGAGATATCATAAATATGACTAATATTCAAGGGCCTTTTAATGATGTCTAGATATTTGTATTACTATTTAAAAATAATTGTCATTAATATCTATTGGTGGTTATTAAGGGAGCAGAGAATATGTTCCAGGGTAAATGTAGTGACCCTTTGCCAGCTGATGTTTTTATTCATGATCTCAAAATCACATAAAAGCATTTTAAATACATCTAATAATTAATCAGTCTTGGTTAGTGTGTGACGTTGAACCACTATCACGATACTATTCAAATAACATCGACAATTGTAAAAGTTTGTTGATAGTACGAATGTAAAATAGCGTTCCCGCCAAGAGTTTATATCTCTATTAAACAGTAATTTATGCTCACCGTCGAGGGAACTAGAGGGTTAAGAGCACAAGTTACCAATTACTTGAGTTACCCGGTGGGTGTCGCTGCTGTACAGCAAACACTTGCCAGTGCCTTGTGACCGCCAGGTGGCGCCTGCGCGCCTCATTCGCCTCTGAGCTTCCGAAGAGCTAACAACTCGAGCCGACCTCGAGCGGTCGCCAATCTGCCTGTCACTTGTTTTTATTTATTTTCATTTTATTTGTGTTTATGACCGAACCAGGGATCTTACTTAACAACGAGCGTCCTGTTTGTTTCTTAAAGGATATAGTGGCGAGGATATACAAATATTGTTGGGATTAATATAAACAGAGTCTGCGGGACGAGGCCCTCCCCCCGTGAGCGCGCTGTGCGAGCAGAGGTAAGTTATAAAATGGCGGCGAATGTTCTGGAAGTTTTTGTCACTGAAGCTGTTAATGACTTGTTAGTGTGTGAGGGTTGTTTCTTTTCTGTGAGTCCTGGGAGATTCTCGCAACCAAAATGGAGGCCGGGCCTGGCGAAAGAAGCGGCAGCCGGGAGGCGGGGGAGCTGGGCATTGCTGGGGAGGGGGGACGAGGCCTTTTCCGCCCTTTTTTATTTCCTACTTTCCCGCTGTGTAGGCCCCCGAACCTCACTTTAACACGTCTTGTTTTATGAAGGTTCACAGGCACAGGCCTCCATTTTTTCTCTGTTTGTGTCACCTTTAAGTAACAACGAACTGGTGTTAAATCCTTTGGAACATTGGGTGATGTGGCAGCCCGTTATACACAATAACGTCTGATGTTTCACAAACCTGTTCGATTGCACTATGTGTCCTCGTAATCTCTGTTTTGCCAGTAGTTTAAAGGCAGTCATACACATACCTCTGTTTTACTGCTTTATAACCCCGTTATGTTGTATTACTTTATTACAAGTATTATGTTTTATACAAATGTTGCTAACCATGACAGATATGCCTCTCTAGTTTGTAAACACGGCGTATGTTTGACGTTACCATTGGGTTAAGGAAAGTTTGTGTTGCTTCAGCCAGTGACTGATACACTTGTAACTTGACTTGTTAGGAATTTCGTGACGTCTTCGTAATTTCCTAAGGTATTTTGGATATATACTTTTGACTCGCAGGGTTTAAAAGTGCCAGGTCCTATCGCCTATTTACTACTATTGAGCTAGTGGTTTCTTCCCCGGGTTTCAAACCAAAGTGACCCAATGTTAGGAAGGGTGCTAAAAATCTGTTAGTCTAACATTCGGTTAGTAATATTCCATCTCTACCACCCATCTATTTTTTGTTGTTGCAGTACTCTGCTTATTTAGATCACTATAGTTATTAGCCGGAAACTGGGATACCAATGTAACCGTTTAATCGGTTTACAGTTTACAAGTCAATAATGATCGGTCTGCAACGTCAGCCTATAACTCTTTATGTGATGATTGCCTCTGTAAAGTTTTCTAAATGTACAGCATTATTGCCCTTCTGTATGGCTAGTAATTTTGTTAGTGACAGGAGTTAAATCCTCTGAGTAATCCGTTTACTCTCTAACTCTTATTGCTAGCATTTGACAGGTTGAGAGGTGATGCTTTCTTTAGTGCCAGTACTCCTTCCTTATTTGGTGTCATGGGACTTCACCCTCTCACAGGCCTCCCACCCTCAATTTTTGTCCACGCCCATGTGTTTACTGTCTCTTGGCACGAGAATCGGCATTTATTATTTACTGTTTGGGAGCGAAAATACCCTGTTGCGACAATTAAATAACAACAATACAGGTACTTGTTTATTCACGAGTTACAAAAGTCAGTTACAACATCATCAACTTTCTGTGGTTTGATGACAGTCCCGTCTCTTTAGCCTCTCCCAGTGTTGTGTTACTGACTGCATCTGTCAATGGGGGAGTGTTTATGGGCGGTAACACAATTGTAACACCACAATTGGAGCTCGTAGGGACGGTTCCTTTCACTATTCCTCCCGCAATAGGCTGTGCTTGCAGGGTATCTGATAGCATGTCCCATACAAATGACTGTGCTTTCATTTCATGACTTGAAAGTGTATTTTTAACACATGGACTGATACATAGAAATGCAACCCTGATTTAAAGGGATATAGAACATGTTTGGATTGTGATATAGTAAAATCAAAACTTTACTATATGCATTCATTATTTATTTGGGTTTTTCTGTGAGATAAATATTATTATTGTTATTATTATTATTATTATTATTATTATTATTATAATAATTTTTTTTTAACACTAAAACAGTCCCAAGCCAAAACTTTGGTTTGCTTTAAAATGCTGCAAATTGCATAAACCAGCTGTAAACTAAACATTGATTTGTCAGCACAACTAGCACACAGTGATATAAGATATTAGTGTAGTTGCTATCATTTTTAGCTTGTTTTTGAAAATGGTTAATAAAGTGACATTTTTAAATTATTTGAAAACCGTTTAATGTGTTTCTCTAATATGGAAGTATGTAATTGGCTCTATAGAACATACACAAATTTTGAAAAGTAAAACAATGTTTTATTAAGGGGATAGGAAAGTCAAAATTAAGCTTGCATGGCTTCATTGCATTTGCACCGTAGGAAGCCTGACAAACGAAACATTAAAGTTAAAGTCAATCCTAGCATTGTACAAACACTAGGATTGACTATTGAAACAAATAAAGGAGACTTGCATTCAAGAAGTATAAGATACTTGTTTCAATCGATCGCCATTCTTAGCTGCTACAGCAGCCCACGGCTAAAACTTTTTTTGCTTAGAGGTGACATTTTCACCTTTTAGCAAATAGCAGTGTGGTAAATCTGGCTCCTCTTAGCAAAATTTTTTTTAGCTGAGGGCTGCTGTAGCAGCTAAGAACGGCGATAGGTTGAAACAAATAAAGGATCTTTCTATATGAAGTATTTTATACTTCATGAATGAAAGTGCCCTTTATTTGTTTCAATAGTCAATGCAAGAGTTTGTACAAGGATTGACTTTCACTTTAATGGTCGAAGTGTGTTGCTCAATAGAAATTTATAATATATTCTCTCTGTCTCTCGACAGAAAGGCACTCTCCAGTTTTCAAATATCACAAATTCATGTTTTATTAGGTAACCTTAATAAGCAAGAATTTGTGATATTTGAAAACCGGAGAGTGCATCTCTCTTTCAAGTGTATATGGAATCTGCAGTGCACCCTGGATATTGTAATTGGGTTGAGTGAGTGCTGGTTCCTGGATTGGAGATAGATAGATATATAGATAGATAGATATATATAGAGATATATACACACACACTATAGAAAAGGTTAATTTATATTCATGAAGAATACTAACGTGGGAAACAA